>NC_140220.1:36970982-37235982 GCF_951802725.1 Rutilus rutilus
CTTGGATGACATGGTGAAAATTTGGGATGAGAGAATTAAGTATGAGCACTTATTCCCTGTAGCACTATATCTACAGCAGCCTTTTCCAACTTATCCTTCAGTTGTCTTAATTTAAATGTCTTAATTGTAAATTTGACAAATCAATTAGTCTGTCTATGTTCCGCAAAAAGACAACTTTGAGTTAATAATAATGAATGAATCTTTCTCTTGACTGCACATTTTGTGTACGTGTTAGTAGCCAGACACATTCAATTTACAAATGACTACGCCACTCTTGCATTGAAAAAAAAAAAAGGTGTATAGAGCTTTACCCTCTGAAGTGTTTGTAGGATCTGCAACGGCAGGATAAGCAATTAGAAGTGTGTTCATATATTACAAGTTGACCGAATAGATTTTACAGTAGACTTTTCAGCATCCTGTGACACCACAGACAACAATTTTGACTTGCCCCTCAGTTTGTGAAATCAAACATAGATTGTTTACATGACTGCATTTACAATGAAAGTCTGGGGCAAGTTGTATAGAAGCTTGTATATGGTTTTGACTGAGTAGTAGCTCATCTGAAGTATTCTACTATTCCAGTAACAATACTTACTCTTCCAGGTCTCCTTTGTTCACCTTTGACCTGAGAGCTAATGTGACAGATGTGGCCTGGGCTCCATACTCCTCCACTGTCTTTGCTGCTATCACCAGTGATGGAAAGGTAAACAGCCAACCTCTAATACAAACACAATGGTAAAATCCACAATATGATAAAATCCTTTTTTCTTCTTTTTTTATAATAATAATAACAATAAAAAAGTAATAAATATAATAACATTAATAATACATTTAATAATCCCTCACCTTAAAATAGAAACTTTCTGGATACTTCCACTTAAAGCACTTTTTTCATGTAATGATTGCTAATGAAACACAGCAGCAGGCTGACAGTGGGACGTCTTTCCAGCGGCGCGGGACTGCATCAGCACACACAAACACTCACATTCTGCTTGTGCGAGTAAAACACACACACAATCAGGTTAAACAAAAAAACATAAAACCAAAAGTGATCATTAGTGCAATCAAATGTAATAATTTCCTGCTCTTAAAATAGATATCTATCATCCCATGGAAACTAAAGGAGCGTCTCTGTTGTAAGTAAATAAGCAAGTAAGAAAGTAAATAAAGATAAAAAAAAAAAATAAAGAACAAAGAGAAAAGGGTTCAGGACATACAGTAACAGAGGGCTAATTTGAACTGTTACATAATGACAACAGCTCAATATAGGCTATATCACGAGCATCATGTGTGCTGCCATCTGCTCTATTGCTCTGACATTGACTTTAAATGTAATCCTTCCTGATCTGGCTTGCTTTGGACTTCCTTCTGTCATCCTCAAGGGAAAGTCATTCTAAATGTGACAAATATACTTTATATGTATTAAAAGTTAAATATATATATATATTAGGCTTGCTACGATAGTCGGTGTTACACGGTGTTAAGTCGCAACATCGCTTTCATCACTTGCCCACCAACTGTTTTTAAAGAAAACGCAGTATCAGTTTTTTTATGTCATCCGTTGACTAGCGTTGTATGATCATCACGCTCTTATTAATGTGAATGCTTTTAAACCATTCAAGTGCGACAAGACTAAAGAGACTGCGCTGTAAGTCCTGCCTAATACACACACACACACACACACACACACACACACACGACCCACAGAAAAGACGCGCGTCAGTATCGAGTTCTCTTTCGGGCTTGAACAAACACACAAATTATGCCAAACTGTCCGTTTTGTCGAGTGTCCTCATAAGAGCAGTCTTAAATGATTTAAATAAAGTCTTAAATGAATGTAGAGATTTGTGAGAAGATGGGGCGCGTGTGAGATCGCGTCTCTGTCCGCAGCGGCCGGTCTTAAAGTGTCATTAATGTTAATCAAAGAACAAAGGTAAGAATTACTCACTCAGACCCGGCGCCAGGAGGATTATTATACCGGTAGCCTAATATCTTATATCTTATAACTAAATATCTTTTAACACATCTCCGGCGAACGGCTTCTTCACGCAAAAGAAAAACTCTTCATGAAGCGCAGTGCTCTTCAAAACTCTTCGTGAACTTCATTTTATACGTGCAATTCACACGAGCTCTAAGCGCATGCGAGACTGCTGCGAGTAGTCAAACTTTATTAATGAAACAGAAAATCAGAGGGAATCATTTCTTTAATGTAATTTTCTTTTTTTCTTCTTTTTTTACCGGTTGGCCGGTCACACGGCTTTCATAGTTTTCAGGTACGTGACTGGTGCGGAGACCTGGAGTGTTATTTACATTTTTTATTTAGTTTTATTCATATTTTGATTTTGAATTAGTTTTATTTTTAAACTTTCGGATTCCATGTTCTCACGCAGTGAAAAATAGAGGACACTGACAACGCGCTATAAGACAGGACCGAGCAGGTGATATTTAATATGAAACAAAGTCTCAACTTTCAAATTTGGTCAGTCAAAAAATATTAAAACAATAAATAGGCCGACCGTTTTGTGGCTCTTTAATGTGTCGTGAAAGATTGCCTCAGTTAAAGCCGAGTTCAAATCCACCGACGTTAATCTAACTCTCCTGACTGCTTTATCGGACAAAAATGGTGGATTTTGATTGGTCAGACTCAGATCGCATGTCAATCAAACTCCCTGCAAAAGATGAATTGACGCTAATTTAAGCACCAGATTTTTAAAAGCCATTTTTTAAAATCTTGAAATATATTATCTTGCTAAAAATATATTATCTTGCTTGCTGACACTCAGAGCCAAAGCAAGAAAGGTGCTAATGTCTGCTTCACACTGAAAACATCAAAACATAAACTGATACTACATAAATGACAAAGACTACAACTTCCCGCTCCTCTTCTATTTCTTTCACAGGTTCATGTGTTCGACCTCAGTGTCAACAAATATGAGGCTCTCTGCCAACAAATAGTGATGTCAGAGGATAGAAGGCCTTTGAAAATCGAATTCAACCCTGTCCATCCCTTCATCATCGTGGGTGATGACCACGGCCATGTCATCAGCCTCAAGCTCTCGCCCAACCTCCGCAAGAAGCCTTCGGTAAGTGATGCACTAATATCATGTATAGGCCTCCAATGAAATCACATGCTTAATCGATCAGTGCTGTTTCGATCACTGCTGTGCTGAATACTTCATGTGCTGAATTGCTAAATCTGCGTCTTTGTGACCGCTTCAGACATTCATTTACAACACAGGCACAACCCAGTTACTGAACGGCTCAGTTTAACTAAGTGACATTTGATGAGAATGTTTCGGGAACACATTAACGTATTGAACGTAAATTTAAATATCATTTGTTTGCCAGGCAATAAACATAGTAATTCCAGATACAAATCAGTCAGAAAGAATGTACTGTGGGAAAAGGGCTTTCAGAACAAATAGATGCAGAGAAATAAATTACATGACTGAAGGTCCTTGAAGCTTTGCAGTGATTCCAGAGTGAACAAAGTCAAATGAATAATTCAGGTTCCAAATCTACAGTACTGTTCCAAAGTTTTGTTATAGTTTTGTTAAGTTATATTTTAAATATATAAGTATATATATATTTTTTATATATTTATATCAGCATCCTTTACTCCAGTCTTCAGTGTCACAATGACTGTTTGTGTTCTATTTCACCGACGAAAATAGTTCCAAAGGAAAACACTCAGCGCTGTGTTTCTAATGTTTCGGCATTTTGAACGAATCGTTTGAATTAATGACTCAATGACTCACTCATTAAGACGGTCACTTGCCGCCACCTATTGGCACTTTAGTTTCATGTTTAAAGCATCATTGCATTTTTTATTTGTATATTCAAACATTTATTTAAAACATCAGTCTCATTACATTATTTACTGCAGTTGTAATGTTTCAGTGTAAATTTTTTTATTTGATTGAACAGCCCTAGAGTGTCTTCACCAAAACTGAATTTGTTGATCAAATGTAAGAATGTGATATGAAAGAGGATGCATTCATTTAATAAGGCCAATAAAATAAGAAATAAAAAAAAATGGCCTTTATAAAGGCAAATAACGCCCTGGGGGTAAATGCAAATGTCACAAATATGCAGATTTAAGTAGGCTATGTAAACACCGGTAGAACACTGATGAGAATATTGCTTCAGAATAAATTATATTTACACCACCAAAAATACTCTGACAATTAAGAAAGGCAGTGATTGACTTTTCCAAAGGACAAGCACATGACACGGCTTAATGTTGAGCCCAGAAGACTTAGTAGGTTTTCTGTATTTTCAGTTTATGCATAACCAACTGCACTTTGCTTTTTTAAATGATGTAGCTTGTAAGCCCGAGCCTTTTTATGCAAACTTCTCAGCTAATGCCAGTCGGGTGAGAAAATCTTGCCAGTAAATAATTTTGAGCATTTTTTGTGGTATACCTGCTAGGGGTGGCACGGTTCACAAACCCACGGTTC
Organism: Rutilus rutilus; assembly: GCF_951802725.1. NCBI lineage: Eukaryota > Metazoa > Chordata > Actinopteri > Cypriniformes > Leuciscidae > Rutilus > Rutilus rutilus. The sequence continues at coordinate 36,975,443 of NC_140220.1, forward strand.
GGTTCGTATCACGGATGTACCAATACAAATAAATAAAACATCTCCAGTTAACTAGCAAATTATTCGTTTCGTTCGCTTGTTAAATAAGAAGCAATCTAGCGCTGAAATTAGTTTTTTTAATCAAGTGATCAAAGTGCTCGTTGCCGCTGTGATCAGTGGCGCTGATACAGTGTTCTCTTGTGGCTCGCGCACACGCCGCAGTCTTCACTCGGACGCGCGCTTCAGTCCGTTGAGGAGACTCTCTATTCGTTCCGGTGAAATCACAAAGCAAAATTCACACAATCTGTCCCTGCTTGATATACAACCACTGATAAACATAATCAGTTTTGATGAACCTATGACACGCTTGGCAAGAGTTCTGCCACTGGACCATTAAAGTAGGCTACATTTGTGAAACAGTCGACCTATGTATTTATTCACGTGAAAAAACAACATATTGGAGTAGATCTCATTAAATGTCTAAATAAACCCAGTGTACTATTTAAATCGATTGCTGGACATCATAATGTTATTCTACATGCATCTGATTTATGATTTAGCATTGTATTAGCACGGGCACGAGAACCGTGCGACGCACACACGCACCGAACCGAGACAAGCGAACCGAACGGTTCGGATGTTTTTTCATGTACCGTGCCACCCCTAATACTTGCAGTAAAACAGAACTATTCTTGTATTATTGTGAATACGGACATGTTTAATGTTAGCATGCCCTGCTCTTTCTGCAGTCAGAAATCTTTGATTCTTACCAAGAGGAACCAAGAGGAACTGAAGAGGCAGGAAACAAATACAAATAAGGAAGAACGCCCTATCCTAGATGAGGACGACGACGACGAGGAGATGCGTCTGCACAGAACAACCTGACAGGTAACATTAGTACAAATCAATACTCACATGTATGCAGAAATAACAGTGGGACACATGGGGGTGTGCAATATCACAATATTTGATCGTGGACAATTAAAATGTCTCCACGATCTGCTTTTGAACAAATGTTGTAGTATCGTGTTACTGCGCACATTCAATCAGTTGCAGTTCTGTTACATTCGCATCACATGTTAAGGCAGAGGTAGAGTTACAGTCACGGGACACTGCCATTCACAAAAGTTCGTTATTTGCATGTGATTGAAAGCCTTGCCGGTTAAACATTTAATTCGCATACACCCAAAGCTCACAGGCACTAAAAGCCTGTCAAACAGCGCCTGGATACTGGACTAAGTTATCTTTCTAGTCTTATTGTGCTAATACTGTCAAATACACACAAGCTTTACATTGGTTACAGTTGGTTATGTCTAAAGTGAAAGCAAATATTTGAGAGAAAATCGAGTGCCTGTTATATGCATGTATATTAGATGCGTACCGGTCTTAAAGTGACAGTAGCCTAATACTAAACATGCTGCCGCTTGTCCTTAAAGGGCCCCTATTATGCTACTTTAAAGGCTCCTAATGTTGTTCGGAGTCTCCTACAACAGGATTAATTGACACAGCTTTAGGTAATAGAGGCCCACAGCTGATTAGCAGAAATATTTCAGTAAGAATAATAACGTGAGTTATCCAGTTAGCAGGAGAACTATACAATATAAAACTCAAAACTAAGTATTTTGAACACCGGTAGAAAATATAAACATCAATAGAATTAGTCCTACTTACAGGTTGCCCTGGTGGAAAAAAATTATATGCTAAGTATACTTGCAGCCAGACTAATTATCAGTATACTTCAAGTGTGTTAATGATTAGTTAAATTGAAGTGTGCTATTTTGAAACAACTAATTTTGTACTAAGTATATTTTAGTAGTAATTAAATTGTAGTAAAGCATAACTTTAAGTGTATTTAGTGTACTTTTGTTAATAAATTGGAACAACTTTAAGTATACTTAGGAGGTAATAGTAGTAGGGACTAATTACATGCTTGATTAGTGATATTAAAGTGTACTTTATATGTGTTACAAGTACATTACAAAAAAAAGAGATTATATATACACATATAAGGCAGGCAAATTATGATGAATGATTTGTTTTCTTTTTAAGAATGACAGTACGCTGAGTACAATGTACTTGGTGGGTGATATAATCAAAACCCTTCAGACTCAGCAGTTTCAAATGTATACTCTCTTATAAGCATCCCTTTTAACAATGTAATCTTTGTACTTATTTGTAATTAGAAATATATATTAGAAAGTAATCAAAAAGGCAATAAGGTTGTTAAGCTTGAACAGACATGAACACCAATCAACACACACTACCATAATTGGCTGGTTATCTCAAGACAAAGTAACTTTATGTGCATAACATGGTTTTTTTTCAAACTTTTCAAAGATCAAGACAAGTAACATTCATTTAATACAAATCTTACCTAGAATCACAATATAATGAGGTTCCAAATGTCACACGCCATGCAAACCTGAAGAAGCTGGGTAAAATTAAAAACAACACTACGTTTTCTATTAAATAGTAACAAACCCCCCACCCAAATAAAAATCTAAATTCTGTCATGATCACTCACCCTTAAGTAGTTCCAAACCATTTAAGACTTTCGTTCATCTTCGAGAAAAAAAACTGCATTTTAATGAAACCTGAGAGATTTACATCCCTCCGATAAACGATTCACCAAATCTTTTTCACGTTTTAGAAAGTTAAATCGCAAAAAACATCACCTAATCCGTATGAATCGCGTGGTTTCCTCCTAGTCCTCTAAAGAGACACGATCGCTCTTTATATTTTTAACAGTTTAAATTTAGACTTCTAAATCCATCACATTCAAGTAACATATACACACACACAGCATATCTGATAAACGTAAGCTCTGAGTGAGGTGCGAGGCGAACTCATTATCATAAGAACCAATCACAACCATTCAACGGCTCTGGAACCAGTCAGGACTAGTCACGTGTGTTATGCTGTTGTTTGAATTTAAACAAGTACAAACTTTTTTAAACATCTTTGGAAAATGTATCTATGATAATATGATAATATGATGTTGAAATCCTTGTTGGAATTTCAGTAGTACAAACGTATCATGTAATGGACAACAGCCTTTTAAGTAGCCTTTTACAAGTAGCCTGCAAACAAGTAAAAGTGACTAAAACATTAATTTTAGGTATGCTTATTGCAATGCTTAATAATAGTTGACAAATGTTTCTAATACATTATAAGTTGTTCAAAATATTAAAATATTAAAATGATAAATACATAAATATCTAAAATATATTGAAGTAGGCCGAAGTGTTCATAAAGTACATATATTTTAAACACACTAAAAGCTTAATCATTTTGCTATGTGCTTACACAAAGTACTCATAAAATGTACTTTAAGTAAGAGCAACATAAGTATGTTTTCTTTAAATACAGTAAAAATTCACTAAAAGTATGCTTGTGTTTAACATATTTCTTAAAAATGTAACTAAGCATATATTTATTACCAATGTACTTCTAGTGCACTTGTTAGAAATATGTTTAAAGTTTGTGTTCGTACTGGCTCCTCACCTGATCTGCACTGGTGTGTTCAGTCTCATGCTGTATGTTAACACGTTGTTGCTGTGTGTTTTTCAGTGAACTTAATGTTTCCTCATGAACCGGTTTTATTTTTTTCTTTACATCTTCAAGCTCCATGTTGCACTTAAGCTACACAACACAGCACAGCAGGCCCGGAGTGATGCGTGCGAGTGGAGGAGACGCTGCGCATGATGTGACGTATTGCATTCTGTATCTTTGTAGCCTAACTTGTGCAACTTTGTACACATTTGTTACGTAGGCCTACTTTGCTTAAGATATATATAATATTTCTGATTATTGCATAGCTTTCTCCCCATTTCTCCCTCCTTAGTTACTGTTGCTACGCCTGACAAGCTTTCGCGCCTGGCACGTCTATTACTGTATGTATGCACCGGTGTCAGACATTCCCAAGGAGATAATTAGTAATTTTTGGTGGTGAAACAGGTGAAATATCCGAGAGAGCAAGACAAAAGGGACCGCAGTATGCATTCGAGGGATATATCCACGGAGGGGAGGGAGGCCTTCACAGGGGAGAGACTAGCTGACATTAGACACTAGACACTAGACACGTGACTTTCAAATGAAAGATTGGTATCAAAGAGCACACCCAGGTTCCTAACCAACGATGAAGACTCGACAGAGCAGCCATCAAGTGTTAGACAGTATTCTAGATTATTACGTGAGGACGTTTTTTGTCCAATAATTAGAATCTATGTTTTTTTAGAATTTAGTAGTAGGAAATTACTAGTCATCCAGTTTTTTATATCAGCTATGCATTCTGTTAATTTTGTGAATTGGTAAGTTTCGTCAGGGTGTGAAGAACTATAGAGCTGAGTATCATCAGCATAACAGTGAAAACTAATTCCATGCTTCCTAATGATATCTCCCAAGGGTAGCATGTACAGAGTGAACAGCAACGGTCCTAGTACTGAGCCTTGTGGTACACCATACTGAACTTGTGATCGATAAGACATCAATTCATTTACTGCTACAAACTGATAACGGTCAGATAAGTATGATTTAAACCATGCTAATGCAATTCCACTAATGCCAACATCATTTTCGAGTCTATTTAAAAAAATGTTGTTGCCAATAGTATGAAATGCAGCACTAAGATCGAGTAACACTAATAGCGAGATACAACCACGATCGGATGATAAGAGCAAATCATTTGTAACTCTAATGAGAGCAGTCTCAGTACTATGGTATGGTCTAAATCCTGACTGAAAATCCTCGTAGATACCATTTCTACATAGTTGTGAGGATACCACCTTTTCTAGTATCTTTGACAGAAAAGATACTATCAGGATTTATCAGATACTAGACATGTGACTTTCAAATGAAAGATTGGTATCAAAGAGCACACCCAGGTTCCTAACCAACAATGAAGACTCGACAGAGCAGCCATCAAGTGTTAGACAGTATTCTATTAGTTAGACGTAATAACGTGAGGACGTTTTTTGTCCAATAATTAGAATCTTGGATGGGAGACTCCTGAGAAAACCAGGTTGCTGCTGGAAGAGGTGTTAATGAGGCCAGCAGGGGGTGCTCACCCTGTGGTCTGTGTGGGTCCTAACACCCCAGTGTAGTGATGGGGACACTATACTGTCAAAGAGCACCGTCCTTCGGATGAGACGTTAAACCGAGGTCCTGACTCTCTGTGGTCATTAAAAATCCCAGGATGTCCTTCGAAAAAGAGTAGGGGTTTAACCCCGGCATCCTGGCCAAATTTGCCCCTTGGCCTCTGTCCATCATGGCCTCCTAATCATCCCCATATACTGATTGGCTTCATCACTGTCTCCTCTCCACCAGTATGCTGGTGTGTGGTGGGCGTTCTGGCGCCATATGGCTGCCGTCGCATCATCCAGGTGGATGCTGCACATCGGTGGTGGTTGAGGAGATTCCCCCTTCCATGTAAAGCGCTTTGAGTACCTAGAAAAGCGCTATATAAATGTAACGAAGTATTATTATTATTATTATAATCTCTGTTTTTTTAGAATTTAGTAGTAGGAAATTACTAGTCATCCAGTTTTTTATATCAGCTATGCATTCCATTAATTGTGTGAATTGGTTTTTCGTCAGGGCGTCAAGAAATATAGAGCTGAGTATCATCAGCATAACAGTGAAAACTAATTCCATGCTTCCTAATGATATCTCCCAAGGGTAGCATACAGCAACGGTCCTAGTACTGAGCCTTGTGGTACACCATACTGAACTTGTGATCGATAAGACATCAATTCATTTACTGCTACAAACTGATAACGGTCAGATAAGTATGATTTAAACCATGCTAATGCAATTCCACTAATGCCAACATCATTTTCGAGTCTATTTAAAAAAAATTTGTTGCCAATAGTATGAAATGCAGCACTAAGATCGAGTAACACTAATAGCGAGATACAACCACGATCGGATGATAAGAGCAAATCATTTGTAACTCTAATGAGAGCAGTCTCAGTACTATGGTATGGTCTAAATCCTGACTGAAAATCCTCGCAGATACCATTTCTTTCTAAAAAGGAACATAGTTGTGAGGATACCGCCTTTTCTAGTATCTTTGACAGAAAAGATACCATCAGGATTTATCAGATACTAGACACGTGACTTTCAAATGAAAGATTGGTATCAAAGAGCACACCCAGGTTCCTAACCAACGATGAAGACTCTACAGAGCAGCCATCAAGTGTTAGACAGTATTCTAGGTTATTAATTGAGGAAGTTTTTTGTCCAATAATTAGAATCTCAGTTTTTTTATTTTTATTTAGTAGTAGGAAATTATTAATCATCCAGTTTTTTATATCAGCTATGCATTCCGTTAATTTTGTGAATTGGTAAGTTTCGTCAGGGCGTCAAGAAATATAGAGCTGAGTATCATCAGCATAACAGTGAAAACTAATTCCATGCTTCCTAATGATATCTCCCAAGGGTAGCATACAGCAACGGTCCTAGTACTGAGCCTTGTGGTACACCATACTGACCTTGTGATCGATAAGACATCTCTTCATTTACTGCTACAAACTGATAACGGTCAGATAAGTATGATTTAAACCATGCTAATGCAATTCCACTAATGCCAACATCATTTTCGAGTCTATTTAAAAAAATGTTGTTGCCAATAGTATGAAATGCAGCACTAAGATCGAGTAACACTAATAGCGAGATACAACCACGATCGGATGATTAGAGCAAATCATTTGTAACTCTAATGAGAGCAGTCTCAGTACTATGGTATGGTCTAAATCCTGACTGAAAATCCTCGCAGATACCATTTCTTTCTAAAAAGGAACATAGTTGTGAGGATACCACCTTTTCTAGTATCTTTGACAGAAAAGATACTATCAGGATTTATCAGATACTAGACATGTGACTTTCAAATGAAAGATTGGTATCAAAGAGCACACCCAGGTTCCTAACCAACAATGAAGACTCGACAGAGCAGCCATCAAGTGTTAGACAGTATTCTATTAGTTAGACGTAATAACGTGAGGACGTTTTTTGTCCAATAATTAGAATCTTGGATGGGAGACTCCTGAGAAAACCAGGTTGCTGCTGGAAGAGGTGTTAATGAGGCCAGCAGGGGGTGCTCACCCTGTGGTCTGTGTGGGTCCTAACACCCCAGTGTAGTGATGGGGACACTATACTGTCAAAGAGCACCGTCCTTCGGATGAGACGTTAAACCGAGGTCCTGACTCTCTGTGGTCATTAAAAATCCCAGGATGTCCTTCGAAAAAGAGTAGGGGTTTAACCCCGGCATCCTGGCCAAATTTGCCCCTTGGCCTCTGTCCATCATGGCCTCCTAATCATCCCCATATACTGATTGGCTTCATCACTGTCTCCTCTCCACCAGTATGCTGGTGTGTGGTGGGCGTTCTGCCGCCATATGGCTGCCGTCGCATCATCCAGGTGGATGCTGCACATCGGTGGTGGTTGAGGAGATTCCCCATTCCATGTAAAGCGCTTTGAGTACCTAGAAAAGCGCTATATAAATGTAACGAAGTATTATTATTATTATTATAATCTCTGTTTTTTTAGAATTTAGTAGTAGGAAATTACTAGTCATCCAGTTTTTTATATCAGCTATGCATTCCATTAATTTTGTGAATTGGTTTTTCGTCAGGGCGTCAAGAAATATAGAGCTGAGTATCATCAGCATAACAGTAAAAACTAATTCCATGCTTCCTAATGATATCTCCCAAGGGTAGCATACAGCAACGGTCCTAGTACTGAGCCTTGTGGTACACCATACTGAACTTGTGATCGATAAGACATCTCTTCATTTACTGCTACAAACTGATAACGGTCAGATAAGTATGATTTAAACCATGCTAATGCAATTCCACTAATGCCAACATCATTTTTCGAGTCTATTTAAAAAAATGTTGTTGCCAATAGTATGAAATGCAGCACTAAGATTGAGTAACACTAATAGCGAGATACAACCACGATCGGATGATAAGAGCAAATCATTTGTAACTCTAAATGAGAGCAGTCTCAGTACTATGGTATGGTCTAAATCCTGACTGAAAATCCTCGCAGATACCATTTCTTTCTAAAAAGGAACATAGTTGTGAGGATACCACCTTTTCTAGTATCTTTGACAGAAAAGATACTATCAGGGTTTATCAGATACTAGACACGTGACTTTCAAATGAAAGATTGGTATCAAAGAGCACACCCAGGTTCCTAACCAACGATGAAGACTCGACAGAGCAGCCATCAAGTGTTAGACAGTATTCTATTAGTTAGACGTAATAACGTGAGGACGTTTTTTGTCCAATAATTAGAATCTTGGATGGGAGACTCCTGAGAAAACCAGGTTGCTGCTGGAAGAGGTGTTAATGAGGCCAGCAGGGGGTGCTCACCCTGTGGTCTGTGTGGGTCCTAACACCCCAGTGTAGTGATGGGGACACTATACTGTCAAAGAGCACCGTCCTTCGGATGAGACGTTAAACCGAGGTCCTGACTCTCTGTGGTCATTAAAAATCCCAGGATGTCCTTCGAAAAAGAGTAGGGGTTTAACCCCGGCATCCTGGCCAAATTTGCCCCTTGGCCTCTGTCCATCATGGCCTCCTAATCATCCCCATATACTGATTGGCTTCATCACTGTCTCCTCTCCACCAGTATGCTGGTGTGTGGTGGGCGTTCTGGCGCCATATGGCTGCCGTCGCATCATCCAGGTGGATGCTACACATCGGTGGTGGTTGAGGAGATTCCCCCTTCCATGTAAAGTGCTTTGAGTACCTAGAAAAGCGCTATATAAATGTAACGAAGTATTATTATTATTATAATCTCTGTTTCTTTAGAATTTAGTAGTAGGAAATTACTAGTCATTCAGTTTTTTATATCAGCTATGCATTCCATTCATTTTGTGAATTGGTTTTTCGTCAGGGCGTCAAGAAATATAGAGCTGAGTATCATCAGCATAACAGTGAAAACTAATTCCATGCTTCCTAATGATATCTCCCAAGGGTAGCATACAGCAACGGTCCTAGTACTGAGCCTTGTGGTACACCATACTGAACTTGTGATCGATAAGACATCAATTCATTTACTGCTACAAACTGATAACGGTCAGATAAGTATGATTTAAACCATGCTAATGCAATTCCACTAATGCCAACATCATTTTTGAGTCTATTTAAAAAAATGTTGTTGCCAATAGTATGAAATGCAGCACTAAGATCGAGTAACACTAATAGCGAGATACAACCACGATCGGATGATAAGAGCAAATCATTTGTAACTCTAATGAGAGCAGTCTCAGTACTATGGTATGGTCTAAATCCTGACTGAAAATCCTCGCAGATACCATTTCTTTCTAAAAAGGAACATAGTTGTGAGGATACCGCCTTTTCTAGTATCTTTGACAGAAAAGATAGATTTGAGATCAGCCTGTAATTGACTAATTCTGTACGATCAAGTTGCGTTTTTTTAACAAGCGGTTTAATCTTAGCAAGCTTAAAAGTTTTGGTACATATCCTAATGACAAAGATGAATTAATGATATTAAAAAGAGGATCTATGACCTCTGGAAGCATCTCTTTCAGTAGCTTAGTCGGTATAGGGTCTATCATACATGTTGTCTATTTAGATGATTTAACAAGTTTAGCGAATTCTTCCTCCGCTATAGCAATGAATGAATCGAATTTTTCCTTAGGGATACTACAATGCACTCCCTGATGCGATACTGTAGTAGACAGTTGCATAGTAATAATGTTCTCCCTGATATTACCAATCTTGTAAGTGAAGAAGTTCATAAAGTCATTACTGCTGTGCTGCTTGGAAACTTCTGGGCTTGAAGCTTTATTTTTCGTTAGTTTAGCCACTGTTTCAAATAAATACCTAGGTTTTTTTCATTTTCTTCTAATAGGGTTGAAAAATGAGCAGATCTAGCAGCTTTTAAGGCCTCTCTGTATGCAATTGAGCTCTCTTTCCATGAAATGCGAAATACCTCTAGTTTTGTTTGCTTCCAGTTGCGCTCCATTTTTCTGGCTGCTCTCTTAAGGGCCTGAGTGCGCTCGTTGTACCACGGCGTTGGACTACTTTCTTTAATCTTCTTTAAGCGCAACGGAGCAACTGTGTCTAAAGTGCTGGAAAAGAGAGTTAAAAGTTTCTGTCGTAATATCGAGTTCTTCTAAGCTATCTGGGATGCTGAGATGATGAAACTGATCAGGAAGTTTATTAATAAAACAATCGTTAGTGGCAGAAGTGATAGGTCTAACATATTTGTAACACAGAGTTGGCTTTGCAGCCTTGGCTAAATGAAGTTTACACGAGACTAGATAATGATCTGAGATGTCATCGCTCTACTGCAGAATTTCAATGGCATCAACATTGATTCTGTGTGATAATATTAGATCTAGGGTATGATTACGACAACGAGTAGGTCTGACACGTGTTGTCTAACTCCAGTAGAGTTAAGAATGTCTTTAAATGCCAATCCCAATGCACCTTTTTCGTTATTTTTGTCCAATAATTAGAATTTAGTAGTAGGAAATTACTAGTCATCCAGTTTTTTATATCAGCTATGCATTCCATTAATTGTGTGAATTGGTTTTTCGTCAGGGCGTCAAGAAATATAGAGCTGAGTATCATCAGCATAACAGTAAAAACTAATTCCATGCTTCCTAATGATATCTCCCAAGGGTAGCATACAGCAACGGTCCTAGTACTGAGCCTTGTGGTACACCATACTGAACTTGTGATCGATAAGACATCTCTTCATTTACTGCTACAAACTGATAATGGTCAGATAAGTATGATTTAAACCATGCTAATGCAATTCCACTAATGCCAACATCATTTTTCGAGTCTATTTAAAAAAATGTTGTTGCCAATAGTATGAAATGCAGCACTAAGATCGAGTAACACTAATAGCGAGATACAACCACGATCGGATGATAAGAGCAAATCATTTGTAACTCTAATGAGAGCAGTCTCAGTACTATGGTATGGTCTAAATCCTGACTGAAAATCCTCGCAGATACCATTTCTTTCTAAAAAGGAACATAGTTGTGAGGATACCACCTTTTCTAGTATCTTTGACAGAAAAGATACTATCAGGATTTATCAGATACTAGACACGTGACTTTCAAATGAAAGATTGGTATCAAAGAGCACACCCAGGTTCCTAACCAACGATGAAGACTCTACAGAGCAGCCATCAAGTGTTAGACAGTATTCTAGGTTATTAATTGAGGAAGTTTTTTGTCCAATAATTAGAATCTCAGTTTTGTTTTTTGTTTTTAGTAGTAGGAAATTATTAATCATCCAGTTTTTTATATCAGCTATGCATTCCGTTAATTTTGTGAATTGGTAAGTTTCGTCAGGGCGTCAAGAAATATAGAGCTGAGTATCATCAGCATAACAGTGAAAACTAATTCCATGCTTCCTAATGATATCTCCCAAGGGTAGCATACAGCAACGGTCCTAGTACTGAGCCTTGTGGTACACCATACTGAACTTGTGATCGATAAGACATCTCTTCATTTACTGCTACAAACTGATAACGGTCAGATAAGTATGATTTAAACCATGCTAATGCAATTCCACTAATGCCAACATCATTTTCGAGTCTATTTAAAAAAATGTTGTTGCCAATAGTATGAAATGCAGCACTAAGATCGAGTAACACTAATAGCGAGATACAACCACGATCGGATGATAAGAGCAAATCATTTGTAACTCTAATGAGAGCAGTCTCAGTACTATGGTATGGTCTAAATCCTGACTGAAAATCCTCGCAGATACCATTTCTTTCTAAAAAGGAACATAGTTGTGAGGATACCACCTTTTCTAGTATCTTTGACAGAAAAGATACTATCAGGGTTTATCAGATACTAGACACGTGACTTTCAAATGAAAGATTGGTATCAAAAATTACACCCAGGTTCCTAACCAACGATGAAGACTCGACAGAGCAGCCATCAAGTGTTAGACAGTATTCTATTAGTTAGACGTAATAACGTGAGGACGTTTTTTGTCCAATAATTAGAATCTTGGATGGGAGACTCCTGAGAAAACCAGGTTGCTGCTGGAAGAGGTGTTAATGAGGCCAGCAGGGGGTGCTCACCCTGTGGTCTGTGTGGGTCCTAACACCCCAGTGTAGTGATGGGGACACTATACTGTCAAAGAGCACCGTCCTTCGGATGAGACGTTAAACCGAGGTCCTGACTCTCTGTGGTCATTAAAAATCCCAGGATATCCTTCGAAAAAGAGTAGGGGTTTAACCCCGGCATCCTGGCCAAATTTGCCCCTTGGCCTCTGTCCATCATGGCCTCCTAATCATCCCCATATACTGATTGGCTTCATCACTGTCTCCTCTCCACCAGTATGCTGGTGTGTGGTGGGCGTTCTGGCGCCATATGGCTGCCGTCGCATCATCCAGGTGGATGCTGCACATCGGTGGTGGTTGAGGAGATTCCCCCTTCCATGTAAAGCGCTTTGAGTACCTAGAAAAGCGCTATATAAATGTAACGAAGTATTATTATTATTATTATAATCTCTGTTTCTTTAGAATTTAGTAGTAGGAAATTACTAGTCATCCAGTTTTTTATATCAGCTATGCATTCCATTAATTTTGTGAATTGGTTTTTCGTCAGGGCGTCAAGAAATATAGAGCTGAGTATCATCAGCATAACAGTGAAAACTAATTCCATGCTTCCTAATGATATCTCCCAAGGGTAGCATACAGCAACGGTCCTAGTACTGAGCCTTGTGGTACACCATACTGAACTTGTGATCGATAAGACATCAATTAATTTACTGCTACAAACTGATAACGGTCAGATAAGTATGATTTAAACCATGCTAATGCAATTCCACTAATGCCAACATCATTTTCGAGTCTATTTAAAAAAATGTTGTTGCCAATAGTATGAAATGCAGCACTAAGATCGAGTAACACTAATACCGAGATACAACCACGATCGGATGATAAGAGCAAATCATTTGTAACTCTAATGAGAGCAGTCTCAGTACTATGGTATGGTCTAAATCCTGACTGAAAATCCTCGCAGATACCATTTCTTTCTAAAAAGGAACATAGTTGTGAGGATACCGCCTTTTCTAGTATCTTTGACAGAAAAGATAGATTTGAGATCAGCCTGTAATTGACTAATTCTGTACGATCAAGTTGCGTTTTTTTAACAAGCGGTTTAATCTTAGCAAGCTTAAAAGTTTTGGTACATATCCTAATGACAAAGATGAATTAATGATATTAAAAAGAGGATCTATGACCTCTGGAAGCATCTCTTTCAGTAGCTTAGTCGGTATAGGGTCTATCATACATGTTGTCTATTTAGATGATTTAACAAGTTTAGCGAATTCTTCCTCTGCTATAGCAATGAATGAATCGAATTTTTCCTTAGGGATACTACAATGCACTCCCTGATGCGATACTGTAGTAGACAGTTGCATAGTAATAATTTTCTCCCTGATATTACCAATCTTGTAAGTGAAGAAGTTCATAAAGTCATTACTGCTGTGCTGCTTGGAAACTTCTGGGCTTGAAGCTTTATTTTTCGTTAGTTTAGCCACTGTTTCAAATAAATACCTAGGTTTTTTTTATTTTCTTCTAATAGGGTTGAAAAATGAGCAGATCTAGCAGCTTTTAAGGCCTCTCTGTATGCAATCGAGCTCTCTTTCCATGAAATGCGAAATACCTCTAGTTTTGTTTGCTTCCAGTTGCGCTCCATTTTTCTGGCTGCTCTCTTAAGGGCCTGAGTGCGCTCGTTGTACCACGGCGTTGGACTACTTTCTTTAATCTTCTTTAAGCGCAACGGAGCAACTGTGTCTAAAGTGCTGGAAAAGAGAGTTAAAAGTTTCTGTCGTAATATCGAGTTCTTCTAAGCTATCTGGGATGCTGAGATGATGAAACTGATCAGGAAGTTTATTAATAAAACAATCGTTAGTGGCAGAAGTGATAGGTCTAACATATTTGTAACACAGAGTTGGCTTTGCAGCCTTGGCTAAATGAAGTTTACACGAGACTAGATAATGATCTGAGATGTCATCGCTCTACTGCAGAATTTCAATGGCATCAACATTGATTCTGTGTGATAATATTAGATCTAGGGTATGATTACGACAACGAGTAGGTCCTGACACGTGTTGTCTAACTCCAGTAGAGTTAAGAATGTCTTTAAATGCCAATCCCAATGCACCTTTTTCGTTATTTTTGTCCAATAATTAGAATTTAGTAGTAGGAAATTACTAGTCATCCAGTTTTTTATATCAGCTATGCATTCCATTAATTTTGTGAATTGGTTTTTCGTCAGGGCGTCAAGAAATATAGAGCTGAGTATCATCAGCATAACAGTGAAAACTAATTCCATGCTTCCTAATGATATCTCCCAAGGGTAGCATACAGCAACGGTCCTAGTACTGAGCCTTGTGGTACACCATACTGAACTTGTGATCGATAAGACATCAATTCATTTACTGCTACAAACTGATACCGATCAGATAAGTATGATTTAAACCATGCTAATGCAATTCCACTAATGCCAACATCATTTTCGAGTCTATTTAAAAAAATGTTGTTGCCAATAGTATGAAATGCAGCACTAAGATCGAGTAACACTAATAGCGAGATACAACCACGATCGGATGATAAGAGCAAATCATTTGTAACTCTAATGAGAGCAGTCTCAGTACTATGGTATGGTCTAAATCCTGACTGAAAATCCTCGCAGATACCATTTCTTTCTAAAAAGGAACATAGTTGTGAGGATACCGCCTTTTCTAGTATCTTTGACAGAAAAGATAGATTTGAGATCAGCCTGTAATTGACTAATTCTGTACGATCAAGTTGCGTTTTTTTAACAAGCGGTTTAATCATAGCAAGCTTAAAAGTTTTGGTACATATCCTAATGACAAAGATGAATTAATGATATTAAAAAGAGGATCTATGACCTCTTGAAGCATCTCTTTCAGTAGCTTAGTCGGTATAGGGTCTATCATACATGTCTATTTAGATGATTTAACGAGTTTAGCGAATTCTTCCTCTGCTATAGCAATGAATGAATCGAATTTTTCCTTAGGGATACTACAATGCACTCCCTGATGCGATACTGTAGTAGACAGTTGCATAGTAATCATTTTCTCCCTGATATTACCAATCTTGTAAGTGAAGTTCATAAAGTCATTACTGCTGTGCTGCTTGGAAACTTCTGGGCTTGAAGCTTTATTTTTCGTTAGTTTAGCCACTGTTTGAAATAAATACCTAGGGTTTTGTTTATTTTCTTCTAATAGGGTTGAAAAATGAGCAGATCTAGCAGCTTTTAAGGCCTCTCTGTATGCAATCGAGCTCTCTTTCCATGAAATGCGAAATACCTCTAGTTTTGTTTGCTTCCAGTTGCGCTCCATTTTTCTGGCTGCTCTCTTAAGGGCCCGAGTGCGCTCGTTGTACCACGGCGTTGGACTATTTTCTTTAATCTTCTTTAAGCGCAACGGAGCAACTGTGTCTAAAGTGCTGGAAAAGAGAGAGTTAAAAGTTTCTGTCGTAATATTGAGTTCCCTTATCGGTCGGTCACTCTCGACGTACGTCGTGGTGAACGACAGATAGGAATCTCGCTAGAGAGGCCAATCTACTTCGAGTGAAACTAAAACAAGCCAATACACATTCAATACACAATACATAATCATTTGCATCAGCTGTGCAGGTATTTAACGAGCAGCTGGTGCGATTGCACTTCAGTTTTTTGCTGAGGAGCCAAGCCTGAAAAGCTGGTCGCCCCGGCGGGTAGCAGCAGATGTGGCGATGGGACGTACGTCTCCGTTCCCTCCCTCAGGTAACGAGGGTTACCATATGTAACCGAGACGTTCCCTTATCGGTCGGTCACTCTCGACGTACGTCGTGGCCGAGGGTGTTGGAGGACTCAACAGGTTTGACTCTGGAGCAATAAGGATGCACAGTAGGATGCAGCAAGCCGACAGAGCCGGTACTCACAGTGCCTCTACCCGTTTAGGGTGAGAACACGGGAGGACACGGGCTCTACATGTAGGCTATAGTATCTAACGAACGTGTTAGGTGTCTCCCAGCCCGCAGCTCTACAGATATCTGTTAGTGAGGAGCCACGTGCCAACGCCCATGAGGATGCAATGCCTCTCGTGGAGTGTGCATGCAACCTGAGCGGGCAGGGCACGCCTTGAGCTTGGTAAGCCAAGGCGATGGCATCCACTTTCCAGTGGGCCATCCTCTGCTTGGAGACAGCCTTTCCCTTCTGCTGGCCTCCGTAACAGACAAAGAGCTGGTCTGAGGTCCTGACGCTTTGAGTTCTGTCCATGTACATACGCAGAGCGCGAACGGGACAGAGCAAAGCCAGGGCTGGGTCTGCCTCCTCCAGGGGCAGCGCTTGCAGGTTCACTACCTGATCTCTAAAGGGAGTGGTAGGAACCTTGGGCGCATAGCCAGGCCGGGGTCTCAGTACAACATGGTTGTCACCCGGACCGAACTCTAGGCACGATTCGTCGACCGAAAATGCTTGCAGGTCCCCTACCCTCTTGATCGAGGCCAGTGCAATCAGCAGCAAAGTCTTCGAGGAGAGAAGCTTTAAGTCTGCTGACTGCAAAGGCTCAAAGGGAGCATCCTGAAGTGCTCGAAGCACCAGGGAAAGGTCCCAAGAGGGTATAGAGGGGGGGCGAGGAGGATTTAATCGTCTCGCTCCCCTAAGGAACCT
This sequence comes from Rutilus rutilus, assembly GCF_951802725.1. Lineage (NCBI taxonomy): Eukaryota > Metazoa > Chordata > Actinopteri > Cypriniformes > Leuciscidae > Rutilus > Rutilus rutilus. The sequence goes on from NC_140220.1 coordinate 36,992,115, forward strand.
GACAACCAGGTCGAGCTTTCCAACTGTTTTGCCATCTATGTGGTTGGCAGCATGTACTTTGAGGGTGGAGGAAGACAGCCTTCGCTCCAACCCTTGCCGCAAGAAGGAAAGCACTGACCCTATCGAACATCTTTGGGGGTCCTCTCTGCGAGAAGAACACCACTCGACGAACAGGTTCCACTTCAGGGCGTACGCACGTCTCGTAGACGGCGCTCGCGCAGAAGTGATGGTGTTAAGTACCTCTGGGGGTAAGTCGCCTAGAACCTCCGCGTCCCGTCCAGGGACCAGACATGGAGTTTCCAGAGGTCCGGACGCGGGTGCCATAGGGTGCCCCGTCTCTGAGTCAAAAGATCCTTCCTCAGAGGAATGGGCCAAGGAGGGACTGTCACGAGGAGCATGAGTTCTGGGAACCAAGTCCGGGTGGGCCAATAGGGAGCCACCAGAAGGACCTGCTCCTCGTTCTCCCTGACTTTGCACAGGGTCTGTACAAGTAGGCTCACTGGGGGAAACGCATATTTGCGAAGGCCCCAGGACCAGCTGTGTGCCAGTGCGTCCGTGCCGAGTGTTCCCTCGGTCAGGGAGTAAAACAGCTGGAGGTGGGAGGTCTCTGAGGAGGCAAACAGGTCTACCTGAGCCTCCCCGAACTCTCTCCAAATCAGCTGAACCACCTGGGGGTGGAGTCGCCATTCTCCCGGAAGCACAGCTCGTGATAGCTCGTCGGCCACACGGTTGAGCACACCGGGGACATACATGGCTCGAAGCGACCTCAGATACTTCTGACTCCAGAGAAGGAGATGGCGGGCGAGTTGCGATATGCGACGGGAGCGTAGACCACCTTGTCGGTTGATGTACGCAACGGTTGCAGTGTTGTCCGTACGGACCAGCACGTCTCTGCCCTGAAGCGGCCTTTTTAAGCGGCTCAGAGCGAGACGTACTGCAAGCAACTCGAGGCAGTTGATGTGCCAATGCAGTTGGGGGCCCGTCCACACCCCTGACACTGCATGCCCGTTGTACGTGGCACCCCAGCCGGTGGCAGAGGCATCTGTGAAGACCACAGCATGCCTGGACACCTGTTCCAAGGGGACTCCTGCCCGGAGGAACGAGGGGTCTGACCACGAACTGAAGGTCTGGCGGCACTCCGGTGTGATTGCCACCCGGTGAGTGCCTTGATGCCACGCCCATCTTGGGACTCGGCAGTAAAGCCAGTGCTGAAGCGGTCTCATATGAAGCAGCCCGAGCGGAGTTACCGCTGCTGCCGATGCCTTATGCCCCAGGAGCCTCTGAAAGAATTTCAGTGGGACCGCCGTCCTGCGTTTGAACGTGTTCAAGCAGTTCAGCACCGACTGAGCGTGTTGCTCTGTGAGGCGCGCTGTCTGTGCGACCGAATCCAACTCCATACCGAGAAAAGAGATCCTCTGCACGGGGGCGAGTTTGCTCTTTTCCCAGTTGACCTGAAGGCCCAGCTGGCTGAGGTGCCTGAGCACGAACTGATCTCGAGAGTGTGCTAGTATAAGCCAGTCGTCAAGATAGTTGAGAATGCGAACGCCCTGTTCTCTCATGGGAACAAGGGTCCCCTCCGTGACTTTCGTGAAGACATGGGGAGACAGGGCCAGCCCGAAGGGCAGTACCTTGTACTGATATGCTCGACCCTCGAACGCAAAGCGCAGAAACGGCCTGTGTCGAGGAAGAATCGAGACATGAAAGTACGTCGTGCCTTCAGGTCGATCGCTGCGGTAACCCCGCTTGGACTGCTCCATATGAGACCACTTCAGCACTGGCTTCTCGGCCGAGTCCCGAGATGGGCGTGGCATTACGGCACTCACCGGGTGGTAATCACACCGGAGTGCCGCCAGACCTTCAGTTCGTGGTCAGACCCCTCATTTCTCCGGGCAGGAGTCCCCTTGGAACAGGTGTCCAGGCATGCTGTGGTATTCACAGATGCCTCTGCCACCGGCTGGGGTGCCACGTACAATGGGCATGCAGTGTCAGGGGTGTGGACGGACCCCCAACTACATTGGCACATCAACTGCATCGAGTTGCTTGCAGTACGTCTCGCTCTGAGCCGCTTAAAAAGGCCGCTTCAGGGCAGAGATGTGCTGGTCCGTACGGACAACACTGCGACCGTTGCGTACATCAACCGACAAGGTGGTCTACGCTCCCGTCGCATATCGCAACTCGCCCGCCATCTCCTTCTCTGGAGTCAGAAGCATCTGAGGTCGCTTCGAGCCATGTATGTCCCCGGTGTGCTCAACCGTGTGGCCGACGAGCTATCACGAGCTGTGCTTCCGGGAGAATGGCGACTCCACCCCCAGGTGGTTCAGCTGATTTGGAGAGCGTTCGGGGAGACTTAGGTAGACCTGTTTGCCTCCTCAGAGACCTCCCACTGCCAGCTGTTTTACTCCCTGACCGAGGGAACACTCGGCACGGACGCACTGGCACACAGCTGGCCCCGGGGCCTTCGCAAATATGTGTTTCCCCCAGTGAGCCTACTTGCACAGACACTGTGCAAAGTCAGGGAGGACGAGGAGTAGGTCCTTCTGGTGGCTCCCTATTGGCCCACCCGGACTTGGTTCCCATGACTCATGCTCCTCGTGACAGTCCCTCCTTGGCCCATTCCTCTGAGGAAGGATCTTCTGACTCAGAGACGGGGCACCCTATGGCACCCGCGTCCGGACCTCTGGAAACTCCATGTCTGGTCCCTGGACGGGACGCGGAGGTTCTAGGTGACTTACCCCCAGAGGTACTTAACACCATCACTTCTGCGCGAGCGCTGTCTACGAGACGTGCGTACGCCCTGAAGTGGAACCTGTTCGTCGAGTGGTGTTCCTCTTGCAGAGAGGACCCCCGAAGATGTTCGATAGGGTCTGTGCTTTCCTTCTTGCGGCAAGGGTTGGAGCGTAGGCTGTCTCCCTTCACCCTCAAAGTACATGCTGCCAACCACATAGATGGCAAAACAGTTGGAAAGCACGACTTGGTCGTCAGGTTCCTTAGGGGAGCGAGACGATTAAATCCTCCTCGTCCCCCCTCTATACCCTCTTGGGACCTTTCCCTGGTGCTTCGAGCATTTCAGGATGCTCCCTTTGAGCCTTTGCAGTCAGCAGACTTAAAGCTTCTCTCCTTGAAGACTTTGCTGCTGATTGCACTGGCCTCGATCAAGAGGGTAGGGGACCTGCAAGCATTTTCGGTCGACGAATCGTGCCTAGAGTTCGGGCCGGGTGACAACCATGTTGTACTGAGACCCCGGCCTGGCTATGTGCCCAAGGTTCCTACCACTCCCTTTAGAGATCAGGTAGTGAAACTGCAAGCGCTGCCTCTGGAGGAGGCAGACCCAGCCCTGGCTTTGCTCTGTCCCATTCGCGCTTTGCGTATGTACGTGGACAGAACTCAAAGCGTCAGGACCTCAGACCAGCTCTTTGTCTGTTACAGAGTCCAGCAGAAGGGAAAAGCTGTCTCCAAGCAGAGGATGGCCCACTGGATAGTGGATGCCATCGCCTTGGCTTACCAAGCTCAAGGCGTGCCCTGCCCGCTCAGGTTGCATGCACACTCCACGAGAGGCGTTGCATCCTCATGGGCGCTGGCACGTGGCTCCTCGCTAACAGATGTACAGCTGCGGGCTGGGCGACACCTAACACGTTCGCTAGATACTATAGCCTACGTGTAGAGCCCGTGTCCTCCCGTGTTCTCACCCTAAACGGGTAGAAGCACTGTGAGTACCGACTCTGTCGGCTTGCTGCACCCTACTGTGCATCCTTATTGCTCCAGAGTCAAACCTGTTGAGTCCTCCAACACCCTCCGGCCTTTATCCGCTGAATCCTTGAGAACCAGGTCTAGGCTGGGTCCCATATGTGTGACCCTACGGGGATCCCATATGTGTATATTCTCCACGGCTGCTCCTAAATGGAAGCCTGTGTCTTTCCCTTGGGCTAAGTCACCCACTATTCATATGCAGTACAACCCTCGGGTTAGTCAAGTCAAGTATATTTGTATAGCGCTTTTCACAATACAGATTGTATCAAAGCAGCTTTACAGTATTAAATTAAAATAATACAACAAGGTTTGTTTCTAGTGGAATTTATTGATTGATAAAATCAAATTAAATATCCCCAGAATATCCCCAACTGAGCAAGCCAAAGGCAACAGTGGCAAGGAACCGAAAAACTCCATCAAGTGACCTAATGGTGTCCTAAAACGCCATCAGGTGACCCAATGGAGAAAAAAAAACCTTGGGAGAACCCAGGCTCAGTCGGGGGCCAGTTCTCCTCTGGCGTTTATTATCTAGAGGCCGGATTGTAATTTGAACTGTAAGATTAAAAATATTATATGAATGCCTGGCTGAAGAGATGCGACTTTAATCTAGTTTTAAACTGGGAGAGCGAGTCTGAGCAACGAACACTATCAGGAAGGCTATTCCAGAGTTTTGGAGCTAAATGTGAAAATGCTCTCCCTCCTTTGGTGGATCTGGATATCCTAGGTATGACCAAAAGCCTTGAATTTAGTGATCTTAAAGTGCGCGATGGATTATAGTGCGATAGAAGATCCGTTAAATAGACTGGAGCTAAGCCGTTTAGGGCTTTATAAGTCAGTAGCAATACCTTGTAATTAATATGGAACTTTATAGGTAACCAATGCAGTGATGATAAAATCGGTGTTATATGATCATATTTTCTTGATCTAGTAAGAACTCTAGCGGCGGCATTTTGGACTAACTGTAGCTTGTTTATTGAGGATGCATTACAGTAATCTAGTCTCGAGGTCATGAATGCATGAACTAACTTTTCTGCATCAGAAACTGATAGCATATTACGTAGCTTAGCAATGTTTCTAAGGTGGAAAAAGGCAGTTTTTGTAACATATGAAATATGATTTTCGAAAGACAGGTTGCAGTCGAGTATAACACCCAGGTCTTTTACTGTAGAGGATAAAGTAACAGGACATCCTACGATGTTAAAGTTGTATTGCGAGAGGTTTTGTGGGCGTTTTTTTGAACCGATGATTAGTACCTCTGTTTTGTCTGGATTTAATAAAAGAAAATTACGCGTCATCCAATCTTTTATATCTTTAACACACTCTGTCAATTTGGATAATTTAGCGTTTTCATCTGGCCGTGATGAAATATATATTTGAGTGTCATCAGCATAACAATGGAAACTAATTCCATGTTTCCTTATAATATTTCCAAGTGGCATCATATATACTGAGAATAACAGAGGGCCTAACACAGATCCCTGCGGCACTCCATAGTTTACTGGAGTTATGATCGATTTTTCTCCATTTAAATAGACAAAATGGTAGCGGTCAGATAAGTATGATCTGAACAAGCTTAATGCTTGTCCTTGAACACCAGTATAATTTTGTAGTCGATCTAAGAGTATTGTGTGATCTATAGTATCGAACGCAGCACTAAGATCAAGTAAAACTAGTATTGAGATACAGCCTTGGTCAGAAGCTAAAAGTAAATCATTTGTGATTTTAACGAGCGCAGTTTCAGTGCTATGGTGCGGCCTGAAACCAGACTGAAACTTTTCATAGATATCATTTTCTTGCAAGAAAGAACACAATTGAGCGGACACCACTTTTTCTAACATTTTAGACATAAATGGAAGATTTGAAATGGGTCTATAATTTGCTAGGTTATTATGATCTAATTGTGGTTTCTTAATGAGAGGTTTTATAACTGCCAGTTTAAATGTTCTTGGAACATGACCTAAAGATAAAGACGAGTTAATAATATTGAGGAGAGGCTCTTCCACTACAGGTAACACTTCTTTCAGTAGCTTAGTTGGTATAGGATCTAATAAACATGTTGTTGTTTTAGATGAAGTGATAAGTTTATTTAACTCTTTTTGTTCTATAGTTGTAAAGCACTGTAATTGTTCTTGCGGGGTGATAATTGAGGCTGAATTATAAGGCGCAATTGAAGATTGAACGTTTACAATTGTGGTTCTGATGCTTTCTATTTTCTCAGTGAAGAACTTCATAAAATCATTACTACTGAACTGTAACGGGATATTTTGTTCGGGTGACGTCTGTTTATTTGTTAGTCTAGCCACGGTGTTAAATAAAAACCTTGGATTATTTTGGTTATTTCCTATTAGTTTGCGGAGGTGCTCAGCCCTGGCCGCTTTTAGGGCCTTTTTATAACGTGACATACTGTCTTTCCACGCGATTCTAAAGACCTCTAAATTAGTTTGTTTCCATTTACGCTCTAAAATACGGGTTTCTCTCTTTCGAACATGCGTAGTATTGTTGTACCACGGTGCTTTACTTTTTTCTCTGACCTTTTTTAATCTAATAGGTGCAACAATATCCAATGTTCCAGAGAGAATGGTGCTCATAGTGCTAGTTAATTCCTCTAGTTCATCTGTTATTGGAAGTCCATATGTCTGTTCCCACATAACTCTCCTTAAGAATGTGGCTCCCATAGTGTTCCCCTCCCTCAGATCGGGCACGCTTTCCCAGTGTTATCCAATAATCTCACTGTATGGGTTATCACGGAACAACAGTGACGAATACTCTCGGTGTAAGCCCTCTCCTATCGTCCTTCCAGGCAAGAAGGTGTGGAGGCTTACACAGGGCGCTGGATGGGGTGCAGCAGCTGTGGCACTTTGGTAGGGATTCCTATCTGTCGTTCACCACGACATACGTCGAGAGTGACCGACCGATAAGGGAACGTCTCGGTTACATATGGTAACCCTCGTTCCCTGAGGGAGGGAAAGGAGACGTACGTCCCGTCGCCACATCTGCTGCTACCCGCCGGGGCGACCAGCTTTTCAGGCTTTGCTCCTCAGCAAAAAACTGAAGTGCAATCGCACCAGCTGCTCGTTATGTGTATTGGCTTGTTTTAGTTTCACTCGAAGTAGATTGGCCTCTCTAGCGTGATTCCTATCTGTCGTTCACCACGACGTACGTCTCTGTTCCCTCCCTCAGGGAACGAGGGTTACCATATGTAACCGAGACGTTCTTCTAAGATATCTGGGATGCTGTGATGATGAAACTGATCAGGAAGATTATTAATAAAGCAATCTTTAGTTTAGAAAATTATCTGAGATGTCATCGCTCTGCTGCAGAATTTCAACGGCATCAACAGTGATTCTGATTCCGATACAGACTTTGATAAAGTCTGTATGGTGCCCTGGTGGCCTATATACAGTAGCCAGCACAAATCTCAAACGTGATTTATCATTTACACTATATATTGCTATATTAAGCACCAACACTTCAAACGAATTATACTTGAAACTAGACTTCTTAGTAATTCTAAAAATATTACTATAAATTACAGCAACACCTCCCCCTTTGCCTTTCAGACGAGGTTCATGTTTATAACAGTAATCTTGCGGGGTGGTCTCATTTAAAGTAATGCAATCGTTTGGTTTTAGCCAGGTTTCTGTCAAACACAGCACATCTAGATTATAGTCTGTAATAATATCATTAACAATAAGTGCTTTTGAAGTAAGGGATCTAATATTCAGCAACCCAAGCTTTATCATTTGCTCATTTGTATTATATCTGTTTTTTATTTGTTGAACATCATTTACATTTTTACCCTTAGATGGGTTTGGACGTTTTTTTATATGTCCTAATTCGGGGAACAGACACAGTCTCTATATGATGATATCTAGGTGAAAGAGGCTCTATGTGATGGGATTTATCAGATTCTAGACGCGTGACTTTCAAATGAAAGATTGGTATCAAAGAGCACACCCAGGTTCCTAACCAACGATGAAGACTCGACAGAGCAGCCATCAAGTGTTAGACAGTATTCTAGGTTATTACGTGAAGACGTTTTTTGTCCAATAATTAGAATCTCAGTTTTTTTAGAATTTAGTAGTAGGAAATTACTAGTCATCCAGTTTTTTATACCAACTATGCATTCCGTTAATTTTGTGAATTGGTAAGTTTCGTCGGGGCGTGGAGAAATATAGAGCTGAGTATCATCAGCATAACAGTGAAAACTAATTCCATGCTTCCTAATGATATCTCCCAAGGGTAGCATGTACAGAGTGAACAGCAACGGTCCTAGTACTGAGCCTTGTGGTACACCATACTGATCTTGTGAGCGATAAGACATCTCTTCATTTACTGCCACAAACTTGATAACGGTCAGATAAGTATGATTTAAACCATGCTAATGCAATTCCACTAATGCCAACATCATTTTCGAGTCTATTTAAAAAAATGTTGTTGCCAATAGTATGAAATGCAGCAGTAAGATCGAGTAACACTAATAGCGAGATACAACTACGATCGGATGATAAGAGCAAATCATTTGTAACTCTAATGAGAGCAGTCTCAGTACTATGGTATGGTCTAAATCCTGACTGAAAATCCTCGCAGATACCATTTCTTTCTAAAAAGGAACATAGTTGTGAGGATACCGCCTTTTCTAGTATCTTTGACAGAAAAGGTAGATTCGAGATCGGCCTGTAATTGACTAATTCTGTACAATCCAGTTGTGTTTTTTTACCAAGCGGTTTAATCATAGCCAGCTTAAAAGTTTTTGGTACGTATCCTAATGACAAAGATTAATTAATGATATTAAGAAGAGGATCTATTACCTCTGGAAGCATCTCTTTCAGTAGCTTAGTCGGTATAGGGTCTAACATACATGTTGTCGATTTAGATGATTTAATGAGTTTAGCGAATTCTTCCTCTGCTATAGCAATGAATGAATCAAATTTTTCCTTAGGGAGACTACAATGCACTCCCTGATGCGATACTGTAATAAGACAGTTGCATAGTAATAATTTTCTCCCTGATATTATCAATCTTATAAGTGAAGAAGTTCATAAAGTCATTACTACTGTGCTGCTTGGAAACGTCTGGGCTTGAAGCTTCACTGTTTGAAATAAATACCTAGGGTTTTGTTTATTTTTTTCAATAGGGTTGAAAAATAAGCAGATCTAGCAGCTTTTAAGGCCTCTCTGTATGCAATCGAGCTCTCTTTCCATGAAATGCGAAATACCTCTAGTTTTGTTTGCTTCCAGTTGCGCTCCATTTTTATGGCTGCTCTCTTAAGGGCCTGAGTGCGCTCGTTGTACCACGGCGCTGGACTATTTTCTTTAATCTTCTTTAAGCGCAACGGAGCAACTGTGTCTAAAGTGCTGGAAAAGAGAGAGTTAAAAGTTTCTGTCGTAATATCGAGTTCTTCTAAGCTATCTGGGATGCTGAGATGATGAAACTGATCAGGAAGTTTATTAATAAACTTAAGAATGTGGCTCCCGTAGTGTTCCCCTCCCTCAGATCGGGCACGCTTTCCCAGTGTTATCCAATAATCTCACTGTATGGGTTATCACGGAACAACAGTGACGAATACTCTCGGTGTAAGCCCTCTCCTATCGTCCTTCCAGGCAAGAAGGTGTGGAGGCTTACACAGGGCGCTGGATGGGGTGCAGCAGCTGTGGCACTTTGGTAGGGATTCCTATCTGTCGTTCACCACGACATACGTCGAGAGTGACCGACCGATAAGGGAACGTCTCGGTTACATATGGTAACCCTCGTTCCCTGAGGGAGGGAAAGGAGACGTACGTCCCGTCGCCACATCTGCTGCTACCCGCCGGGGCGACCAGCTTTTCAGGCTTTGCTCCTCAGCAAAAAACTGAAGTGCAATCGCACCAGCTGCTCGTTATGTGTATTGGCTTGTTTTAGTTTCACTCGAAGTAGATTGGCCTCTCTAGCGTGATTCCTATCTGTCGTTCACCACGACGTACGTCTCTGTTCCCTCCCTCAGGGAACGAGGGTTACCATATGTAACCGAGACGTTCTTCTAAGATATCTGGGATGCTGTGATGATGAAACTGATCAGGAAGATTATTAATAAAGCAATCTTTAGTGGCAGAAGTGATAGGTCTAACATATTTGTAACACGGAGATTACATCTAGAGTATGATTACGACAATGAGTAGGTCCTGACTCATGTTGTCTAACTCCAATAGAGTTAAGAATGTCTTTAAATGCCAATCCCAATGCATCTTTTTTGTTATCTACATATATATTAAAATCACCAACAATTAGGACTTTGGATTCTCCCGCTTATATTTTTAACGCGGCAGGCTACTGCTCGCACGTCGTGGAGCAAACGTAGGTGTTTTTGTTAATCCTGCAGACATTTAGTTGTGAATGGGGCCTCCCACACTGCTTGATCCATGCCTGGCATTTCTCCCCTTGGGTTTTACTGTTCAGGAAGGGAAAAAATTTGCACAATCCATACGCACAACACTTCGGCATGTTTCCCTCGCTCGAAAGCTTGCCAGAATTCCCGCGCCTAGTTACAGTTGCTAAGCCACGATTGACCTGTGGCGGTTTTCGGGTGTGGCTTAGCGAAGGGTCAATTAGGCTAATAAAGTAATGGATAGTAGGAGGATAGTGGCGGGAAATATCAGCCCGACCCGGCCCGCGGGAGTCTCTGTGTGTTCCAGGTCCCTCCAGGATCAAGCAAACGCCGGACGCAGATCCTGCAGAACCTGAGTTGGTGTGTGCCAGGACAGGTCTAGAAGATCTGGAGTCTCTGTGTGTCCCAGGTCCCTCCAGGATCAAGAATTGCCGTCTGTGCCAGATCTCTACAGTTTTGATGACAGTGAGTCATTATTAATTTGGTTCATGTTATTTCAAATACAAATGATTTACTTCTAGCTTCTGACCAAGGCTGTATCTCAATACTAGTTTTACTCGATCTTAGTGCTGCGTTCGACACTATAGATCACACAATACTCTTAGATCGACTACTAAACTACACTGGTGTTCATGGACAGGCATTAAGCTGGTTTAGATCGTACTTATCAGACCGCTACCATTTGTCTGTTCAAAGATAACGTCAGTAAACTATGGAGTTTACTGTGTGTGTTAAAGATATAAAATACTGGATGACGTGTAATTTTCTGCTATTAAATTCAGATAAAACGGAGGTATTGCTTATTGGTCCAAAAAACTGCCCACAAAACCTCTTACAATACAACTTTAATTTAGAAGGATGTCCTGTTACTTTATCCACTACAGTAAAAGACCTGGGTGTTATACTAGACCGCAACTTGTCTTTCGAAAATCATATTTCATATGTTACAAGAACAGCCTTTTTCCACCTTAGAAACATTGCTAAGCTACGTAACATGCTATCAGTTTCTGATGCAGAAAAGTTAGTTCATGCATTCATGACCTCGAGACTAGATTACTGTAATGCTTTATTAGCCGGTTGTCCTGCATCCTCAATAAACAAGCTACAGTTAGTCCAAAATGCAGCTGCTAGAGTTTTTACTAGATCAAGAAAATATGATCATATAACACCAATTCTATCGTTTCTACACTGGTTACCTATAAAGTTCCGTATCAATTACAAAGTATTACTACTGACCTATAAAGCCCTAAACGGCTTAGCTCCTGGGTATTTAACGGAACTTCTATCGCCCTACAATCTATCGCGCTCTTTAAGATCACTAAATTCGAGGCTTCTGGTCATTCCTAGGATATCTAAGTCCACTAAAGGAGGGAGGGCGTTTTCACATTTAGCTCCTAAACTCTGGAATGGCCTTCCTGATATTGTTCGAGGCTCAGACTCGCTGTCCCAGTTTAAAACTAGATTAAAGACGCATCTCTTCAGCCAAGCATTCACATAATACTTACCTTTTATACTTTTATACAGTTGAATCAGATCGAATGCATTAATATTATGAACAGCAGCTATGCTAATTATTTCCCATCTGCTTTTCTGTTGTTATCTCGGGACGCTTGTCCCGAGGTAAATAGAGTTCGTCAGCTCCAGTTTGTATCCAGCCTCTCATGGAGACTTCAGATGCCCCAACACCCATGAAGAGACGACTCGACGCCTGTGAAGAGACGACTCGACGCCTGTGAAGAGACGACTCGACGCCTGTGAAGAGACGACTCGACGCCTGTGAAGAGACGACTCGACGCCTGTGAAGAGACGACTCGACGCCTGTGAAGAGACGACTCAACGCCAGCGATGTTATGCCCTAAATTAATACATGATTAACTAACTGTATTTTTCTATGTACATTTCTGAAATGCACTTTCTGTAAAGCTGCTTTGAAACAGTATGTATTGTGAAAAGCACTATACAAATAAAATTGAATTGAATTCACATGTGTCAATTTCAGCCTTTTTCCTGATTTTATTTGTAATCTTCACACTGGTTGGTTCCTCACCTGATGTACACAGGTGTGTTCAGTCTTTTTTTGGCCTTTGTAAATGTAAATAGCCCTGGGGTAAATATCACAAATATTTATAGCTTATAGTGCACTGATGAGAAAATTGCTTCAGAATAAATTATATTTATACCACCAAAAATTATCCCAGAATAAATTACTGTTATTCTACATTTGATTATTCAATATCTGCACGTGAATAGGCTACTATTACACCTACCTGAAAATCTTAAAGCTGTGTTTATTTAATCTTTTTAATCTTGGTTTTGGCCATTGCTTGTAATGAAGTTTATTTGTTCTTATTTTATTACCGAGTGTTTGCTTTTCTTTAATAACATTTTAACCTTATAGTTAGACTATAGTTAAGTCTTTGGCTATAGTAGGCCTAGTTTTGCTGTCGTGTGGAAAATGTCACTGGTAGGCATGTCTAAAAATGTGTAGCTTATTTATTTGAATAAAAGGTTACATGGGTCTGAATTGCGTGGCTGTAATGAGGGGGGGGGGGGGGGGGGTCTCTACGGCGCAAATGCATGAAAAAACCCCAGCTTGCCTTCATTAAATAAAATCAGTTAACAAAGTGTGGTTTCCTGTCTGAAAGAGTGAAAGCAGAACTATTAAAAGGAAGTGCACAAATGTTGTCAGCCTTTAATCTCACAGTTAGCGGACAGCAGAAGAGAAGGAGTCATGTGGATCAGAAGTCTGCTCAGCGCTGCCCGTGACGGGGCGGTCCTGCTGAGGGTCCGGCAGAGATGCTCTGCTGTGTGGAGAGAGACTCACCGCTGCTCCGCTGTGGTTTACAGAGAACACTCGCACAACATCGATACTCTGAGGTACGGACATATCAGTCTCTTTATCCACTCATAGCAGTGGATTCCCAGACAGAAACATCGTGTCGGCCCACATCTGGAACTGGTGGGAGATCCACATGTACTGTACCAGATGTGGGCCGGATCTGGGCCGACACGATGTTGCTGTCTGGGTTATGTTGTACAACAGTGATGTTTAGTTTTAATTATAATGTGACTTTTAGTTGTGATGAATGAATAACAGACTGTAACATCCATGAATGGACAGGTCATGATTAGCATTGTCCAGCCATCTGAATCAAATTGTTTTTTGTCAAGTTTTTTTTTTTTTTAAGAGACATTACATTCGAGATTATTAAAGAAACCAGCCCAGACAGTAACATAGTGTCGGCCCAGATCCGGCACGGGTGGAAACCATGTTTACCAGATGTGGGCCGGATCTGGGCCGACACTATGTTGCTGTCTGGGGATAATTTTTCACATTTTGTTATGAAATATCTGAAAAATACTTGAAATATTGGTGTATTGTAGTGTAGACTCCATGCCGTGCTCTTTGGTAAGCGCTGGATTAACTGTAGGACACTTGTGTCATGTGTCTTCAGGATGGAGCAGCTGCCGTTGCCTCCAGTGAAAGATGGTTCAGTGAGAATCCGCATGCTCGCAGCTCCTGTCAATCCTGCAGACCTGAACATGATCCAGGGTAAACGTGTCTCTTCTGATATTCGTTCTCTCTAGTGCTGTTTAAATCAGATGTTTTGTAGAAATTCTATTCCACTCTTTGGTACAATGGAGGCTGAACGTGGTGAATTGACTATAACGGGTTATATGTCCATACTGTAGGTTCGTACCCAATCTTGTGCCCCGTCCCAGCGGTGGGGGGGAATGAGGGCGTGGGGGAGGTGCTGGAGGTGGGCAGTGATGTCACATCTCTCCGGCCTGGTGATTGGGTCGTGCCCGTAGATGCTGGCTTTGGTAAGGAGCTATTGACTTTTTCAACATCAAAACCTTAAATCATGTTGTGTAATAAAAAAAAAAAGTACAACTTATGTGTTACACTTCATATTAGACCCGCATTGGTTTCCATGCAACTTACCAAAAATCTACATTATCGTAGCAAATCAGTTCAAGGGAAATACGAATAACTAATCATAACTGGTTATAATTCATTATTAATATTTGGATCAGAATTAATATTATAATCAATTAACCTGTTCGTCTGGCGAACACTCGGTATTAATCGACCGATCAACTCTAAGAAAGGATATTTTTCATGGCCATAGAAAAATGACTCTTTCTTACTGGATACAGTCCTGCCAGATCACAGTTTAAAACTGTCCTGGGGCCGGTTTCACAGAGATAGACTTTAACTATGGCTTAGATATAGTAGATAGTCAGACTTCAGATAGACATCTAAATCAGAGCGTTGCACAAAGCACTTAAGACTCTGACTATCTTAAGTAGGACTACACTGCAATGCATTCTGGGTAAATTAAGACACTTTTCAAAACAAAAAACATGGCGGATCGAGTAAGCGCATTCAACCGCTCAGTGCAGTTTACCCCAGCGGAGAACGTGTTTGTTGGAGGAGTGTAACAGTTACAGGGACATTTTACTTGGGAAATTTAGCGGAGAATGTAGTAACAAGAAGAAATGTGTAAATTATGAGCCATTTTCCCTTTTCTTTTGGCTGTTTGTAACTGATTGTTACTGCTGGTTGCCAAGGTAACGGAGTCTTAGACCCAAGTTAGTTAGGTAAGGTGTCTAATGTTTTTGGTCTAAATGAAGTCAGTCTTTATTTTTGTAAAACAGTCTAACTTGCATTAGCCTAGTCTATGAGCACATGTTAGACTTGTCTAACACTATAGACCGCTCTAAAATAGCTTTGTGAAACCGGCCCCTGCTGGGTAAAGACAACAACTGCATCATTACATCATTTCATTTGAGTGACGTTGTGCACGTGTGTGTGTCAGGCACATGGAGGACAGGTGCTGTGTGTGAAGAGGATGAGCTCATGTCTGTTCCTAAAGACATCTCTCTTCTGGGAGCCGCCACGGTCTTCGTGAACCCCTGCACTGCCTACCGGATGCTGAACGACTTCCACACACTCGCCCCTGGTACGAAAACTCACTCTTGGGTAAAATATTGGTATCTTACAGAAATAAAAAGTGACCAGTGATTTGTTGCGATAGGTTGTACAGTGATTCAGAACGCCTCTAACAGTGCCGTGGGACAGGCTGTGGTTCAGATCGCCGCAGCGCTGGGCCTAAAGACCATCAACATCATCAGAGACAGGTCTGAAGCCAGCGAACACATTACAGAAGAAGCTCTGTGTAATAATCCCACGTGCTATAATGTCCCAGACAGTAGGCGCGTTTCCATTACAGATTTGCGCAAAACTTCTGCGATTTTTTCTAAATGCCGACAAAAAACTATTGCGCAATGACGCCGTTTCCATTAACTGATGTTATGCGACTAAAACTTAATTTTTTCCTCTCACGATCAGTAAAGTCATTCCAAAAACCATGAGGTTTCTGTACTATATCCCAGCCACTGCACTGGCCATTATTATTAATGGAAGGAGATGTGTGTGTGTTTTCCAAGCATTAATGGTGAGGAACGACCCTTATTATACTGTGAGCGGCTCATATGAGGAGTTTCTGGGTGTTTCTCCCTCAGATCTGCTGCGAGGTCTTGATTGTGGCATTTATTTGAGGTTTAGAATCCATTATTCCTGTAATTCTTTTGTCTTATATGAGTTTAATAAAGAGCTCTGTCTCGTATTCTGTCCAAACACACCGCCTCGTCTACGTCAGGTGACTGTAAATGCACAAAAACTGTTTCCATTGCAGATTTGCGAAATATTTCTTTTTTGAATTGCCTGAAAAACCTCCTCATGCGAGCGGGAAAACTCTTTTGCGATAAATGGGAGTTTTAGCGAAATTGACGTGTTTCCATTGGGCGTATTTTCAACTCGCAATTTCAATTTGCGCAATTTGAAGGGTAATGGAAACGCGGCTAGTGTGTGGTTGAAAGGGATTTCTTATTCTATTTCTTGAACTCAGACCAAACTGTGGCGAGTTGGTGGATGAGCTTCAGTCGCTGGGAGCTGATTATGTCGTGACAGAAGAGGAAGTGATGTCATCGGGGCTTCATCGGGTCTTTGAGGTTGGGGATTCTGCTCAACACTTCGGTTTCAGTGATTTCTACAGAATTGCGTAAACACAGACATTGCGTTTTTGCAGGAGGTTCCCAAACCTAAACTGGGCCTGAACTGTGTCGGAGGCTTGAGCGGAGGACTCGTGTTGTCTAACCTCGAGTAAGTGCGAGTATGTACTGCAGTTTCAGGGTAGTTTATCAGAAATTCATTGTGATCAATGGCCGTCCTCTTTTATTTCAGTTATGGAGGCACAATGGTCACATACGGAGGGATGGCCAAAAGACCCCTCCAGATCCCCGCTGTGAGTTTATGATGTTCATGGTGATATTTCACCATTACTGGAACGTTCTGGATCAGAACGACAGCGTCTGTGTCCCAAAGACAATAATACTGAATAACACAAATCATGTGTAATCAGTAACAGCTGCTATTAACACTTCAGCTACTACTACTAACTAATATAGAGGATTAACTAATCAATAAGTAATAGCAAATTTGACAGTTCCTTATTGGCTAGTCAATAATTATTGAATTAGATTATTATCATTATTAACTATTAAAAGGATAGTTCACCCAAAAATGAAAATTAGCCCATGATTTACTCACCCTGAAGCCCATCCTAGGTGTATATGACATTCTTCTTTCAGACAAATACAATCAGAGTTATATTTAAAAAATAAAAATAAAATTATATATGTATATTAGTAATTCTTAATTGGTTAAAGGGATAGTTCACCCAAAAATTAAAAGTATCTCATGATGTACTCACCCTGAAGCCATCCTAGGTTTATATGACTTTCTTCTTTCAGACGAATACAATCAGAGTTATATTAGACAATATCCTGGCTCTTCCAAGCTTTATAATGGGAGTCAGTGGGTATATTTTTTGGAAGTCCGTCAAAGTGCTCGACACAGCGTGGGGTTAATAAATGCCTTCTGAAGCAAAGCGATGCGTTCGTATAAGAAAAATCTCCATATTTAAAACTTTATCGACTAAAATAACTAGCTTCCGTCAGACGGACTTCGCCAGAAGAGCTTGAACTTGATGCACAATGTAATGACGAACGCGGTTGCCCAGCTCAGGGGTGTGTTTCTGTTTCCCGAACAACGACGTAACTCGCTGCTTCACTACTGTAGTACGATTCATTGTTGAAGAAATCAACTAGCTAATCACGACTGTTTCCCAAAACGGTACTGTCACAAATTGGTCGTTCAACCACGTTGGTTTATGACGTCACGCACGTGGTGGAGTAATAACTTCTTTTAATGAATCTGTTTGAGATCGAATTAACACTAGATGTTTTGCTATAAATTACAGACATGGCATCTGAGGACTATTTCTCATTTTTCTCAGTTATTTTGCTTGAAACTAAAAGAAGTAAATGACATTTGTATGTATTCTAAATAAAAGACACAGGTTGCACTGAATGTCAGCTTGCATATTTTGCTCAAGATAAGGCTTTATGAAGTCCACATGTCATGCAAACTAGAAACTCTTCTTCTAACCACAGGTCGAGAGCTGTCGTCCCAAACACACAAGTCTGAGATGCTGTTTGCGAATGTTCGTTAACTGATGGTTTCGGGAAACACAGACTCGATGAACTGCTGATAACGACGGAACTTGAGAACATAGTTGTCTAACGATGCTTTTGGGAAACGCACTCCAGGTTGTTTGAACCGCGAGAGGTGTCAAAGCTTAGGCCGGTGACACACTGGCTGCGTGGCGTGAGCGTGGCGTTTGCGTGTCAGCTGCATGGCGTTTTCCATGCCTTTGCACACCAGAAGCGTGAGCTGGCACCGCGTGGAGGACGGAATAAAACCTTGTTGCAGACGTAATGCACCGCAGATGTGTGCAGTGTAAATGAGGGGTTACGCCACGCATCCAGTGTGTCACCGGCCTTACGCTACTCCTAAATCTACGTCATACATCATCAAGAGTTACTCTTCTGGCGTAAGTCGACTTGCGTACGGCCGTCTGACGGAAGCTAGTTATTTTAATTTTAAATACGGAGATTTTTCTAACACGAACGCATCGCTTCGCTTCAGAAGGCCTATATTAACCCCACGCTGTGTCGAGCACTTTGATGGACTTCCCAAAAAATTGCCTCCCATTATAAAGCTTGGCATTTTTTAATATAACTCTGATTGTATTCGTCTGAAAGAAGAAAGTCATATACACCTAGGATGGCTTAAGTTCAGGGTGAGTAAATCATGGGATACTTTTCATTTTAGGGTGAACTATCCCTTTAACCAATTAAGAATTACTAATTAATATACATACCGGTATATACATTTTTATATTTTTTGAATCTAACACGTTCAGTGCAGTCATACATTTCTTTGCATGGAATTGCAATTTTTTATTATTTTACATTAAAATATGTATAACTTTATTATAACTTTACTCATAAACATGTTGACGCATATAATATTCCAAGGAATGTTGTAATACAGTACTTTTTAAATCTTAATGTTCCATACGTCCAGTAAAAGTGGTAAATTACTGCAAATAAGTGGTAAATGATTGCAAATTCTGTGTTAATTGACAGCTTAACTTGTCTTGATCCCAGAGCATTCCTCAAAAACTAAACTAAACAATGAACAACTAACATTTATATTGCATTTCCTCCCGAGCAGAAATCCTTGATCTTCCAGAATGTGACTCTAAAGGGCTTCTGGCTGACCCAGTGGAAGAGACACCGTAAGGAAGGTAAAGCAGAAAAATACGTGGAGCACTTACTGCAGGCCACATGGTTTTACATCTCTCTCTCTCTCTCTGCAGATAAAGCCCAGCTGAAGGCCATGTTGGATGCTGTGTGTGACCTCATGAGAGCCGGACAGCTGTCCACACCACACTGCGTCCAGACACCATTTCAGCAATACACACACGCGCTACGAGCTACTGTGCAGTCGCACCGCCGCAAACACGTCCTCATCATGTAGACTCAAAAACACTGTGTTCTTCTGCAGAACCACGCTGGATATCACAAACAAATGTCTACAGCTACACATGCTTATTCACATAAATGACATAAAACAAGGAACTGTAACACTATAAATGTGACATCTGTAAATACAGTCATATCAGGTACAATTCAGACCTCTAAAACAGCTTTGTTTCCATTACACATTTATCAGGTTTAGTTCAAATATGTTCAGAATGCACATTTTATTTACAATAAATCTAATTTATACTAATAATTGTAGTTACTTTGCTTTAAATGTTAAATATTTGTCCTGATTTGTATTGTATTTGTAATGTGCATTATTCCTGTTAGCATGAGTGCAATGGCTATCCGTAGATCAGTGACAGTTCACATGTAGAAAACACAGCCCATGTATGTCAGACCTATAGTAAATATACTATAGCTATAGTATAGATATACACACTCCTGCTGTGTTTCACCATTTTTATCATTTTAAACGGATATCTGTGGTGTTCACGGTTTATTAAATCGCATGTTTTCCATATCAGCTTGTCTTGGTGAGTGTAAGGCTGTTCTTCAGTATCTTCAGATGTGTCCATGTGGATGTGTTGTGTATTGACTAACTTAATGCATGCATTTTAACACTGTATATCCATCAATCCATCCACACTCCTGCCGTTTATCCAGGACCGGGCTATGGTGGCCGACACGTCTTTTACCCCGGCCGCTTCCTTTGGCTCCTCCTGGGGATCTCAAGGTGTTCCCAGGCTAGTCATGAGATCTAATCTCTGGATCTGTCCCGGGATCTCTTCCCAGCTGGACATGCCCTGGAAAACCTCCAACAGCTCCGCTTCTTCACAATGATCCGGAACAGGGGTATGCAGGTTCAGTCCTAGAGAGCCACTGTCCTACAGAGTTTAGCTCCATCCCTAATCAAACACACTTGAACAAGCTAATCAATGTCTTCAGGATTACTAAGGATTTTCAGGGTTGGAGCCAAACTCTGCAGGACAGTCTCTCTCTAGGACCGAACTTGCCTAGCCCTGGTCTGGAGCATCCACCACATCACTGCCGCCACTCGATCCACCTATCGACCTCATGCTCTCACCAGCCCTCACTCGTGAACAAGACCCCGAGATACATGAACTACACTAGGGAAAGCAACCCAGACAGCAACCTAGGGTCGACCCACATCTGGTAGACATGGATTCCACATGTGCCAGATGTGGGCCGGATCTGGGCCGACACTACTGTATGTTGCTGTCTGGGAACTCACACCCTACTCGACGTGGCCAATCCAACTTTTTTTCTAGTTGAGAACCATGGCCTCAACCCTCTTTTAACTTGGGTCCGCTTACACGACACCGTTCTAACAGAAAACCCTCAACGCGCTCCGGCTAATCATGCGCACAACAACAGTGCCTGGAGGCTCGAGAACGTAAACCTTCAAATATGTTCCAAGATGCCAAAGTCAAAGTATCTTTATTGGTCTCCCCGAGGAGAAATTCGTTTGGGATATAAAGAGATTGCTACAAAAAGATTACAACAGAGACAGAACACAGATACAGGGTTAAAACAGTACATACCCAGCTAACAATTTTTGGTTCCCATAACGTTAGTTTTTGGTACCCAGAACATTCTCAGAATGTTAGTTTATGGTTCCCAGAACGTTATTTTTTATGGTAACCACCCAGCAACGTTCTGGGAACGTTATTTTATTGTTACATAAAAATAAAACCAAAAAAGAACGTTCCCCTAACGCAGTGGTTCCCAATTCCAGTCCTCGGGACCCACTGCTCTGCACATTTTGTATGTCTCCCTTATTTAACACACCTGAACCAGATCATCAGCTCATTAGGAGAGACTCCATGAACTGAACTGAGTGTGTCAGATAAGAGAGACATACAAAATGTGCAGAGCAGTGGGTCACGAGGACTGGAATTGGGAACCACTGCCCTAACGTAAGTATTTGGTTCCCAAAAAAATAACCAAAAAATAACATTAGGGGAATGTTCTGTGTTAACTGGGTAGAACATTAAGGCTACTCAAAGAGCTGTGCACATTGCAAATCACCATTTTCTAAAATCTGCTTGTGCAAAAGTAATATATCATGTCCATACATAACATTCAATCACAGATATACAGTACATTAATAAATTCATGGTCACACGTTCATCGCTGATCATTTATGAGCTTAATTGAGAGGAACAAATGAGCGCTTATACCTGTTGTATTTGCACAGAGGAACCCTGTACCGCTTTCCCGAGTTCAAAAGCTCAAACTCTGAAAACAACACATGAGAGTTATCAGATATAATGCTCTTAGCCTGCCTGATTGTTGTCTGGTCAAAAAGCTCCTGCGGGTTGAGGGGTGCTGGTGTACCCATCATTTTACCTGCCGTCTTGACCACATTAAAAAGTTTTTGAATTAACTGTCAAATTTCCAAACCAGCTGGTGATACCATACCGAAGAATGGACTCTATTGTTGCTCTATAAAAGATTAACATAATATTTTTACAGACCCCCAAACACTCAAAAGGCGCTGATGGGTTCTGGCACAGACGTGTGTGCGCCAACTCAGGTCATTACCAATAAACACTCCTAGGTATTTAAAGGATGTCACCTGCCTGATGTGATGACCATGGATGGCCACAGGGCTCTGATACTACAGCAAGCCTTCAAACATTTAGAAAAAAGGTTATCTCTGCGCAAACTTCAGAAACGCGTGTTTAGTCTATTGGTATGCGTGTTTGAATATATGTGAGCAGGCGTGTAGTCCTTCTTTACAAACCAGCCCTCAACAAACTACTTGTCTGGCCTACTTTATCTCTTCCGCGTATTCCATGTGACCTGGAATTATTTTGAGAGTGTTTTATCTGTACAGAGGTGAAGGGAAGGAGGCCTTCACAGGGGAGAGACTAGCTGACATCCAGTAATAGACAAGAAATGTACATTTTCTACCATCTTAATCTTCCTGATAACGTTTCTTTAGTCATTCGGCAGTCCTGCAGCCTGAACCACTGTAGTAAACCACCCTTACACCTTCACCATATCAGGAGACCAATCCCAGAAGGCCTTTCGGGAACACTAAATGAGTTAAAGACCAAAACATGTTAGGATTCTCCTTCTCTACGCTACACACCATCACTGACCAGACCAGAGAATAAAATACAGCGGACAAAGTTGAGGAATTACACATTTATTTACAAAAACATTTAGTGGTTATTTTAGAAGCATTAAACATACAGCAACAGTCATTTTCAGCCACGTTCACAGTAAAGCATAACATCAGCCATCGATGTAGAAGTTTAATAAAAAAAAAATCACAGCTCAAAACTACTCATTTAATGACATCTGCATCATGGTAAATAACAGAGAAGGTCAGTTTAAGTGCCAAGTGTTTCCCTCCACTGAAGTACTTCTTGAGGTCTGTGTTTAAGCTGAGAAACTCGGTTTCAGTCACGAATCCTTTAGAGATCTGCAATATCCTGTGACTTGTAGCAACATTGTGCTCTCCAACATTGCGAAACATGAATAAAAAGCACATCCAAGATCCCTGGGAGCGACCGAACAAGTAATACAGAGACATTTTATTGGCAGTGAGAGCTAACATAAGACTGGGGAAATGGTCATGTGACTGATTTAAAGTAGAGATTCCTACAAAACTACAAGAGATCATTCACATATAATCAAATGTTTAAGGAAGAAATGTATGATATGTAGTTGTACCTCAGTCCTTAAATGATCTGAGACCATTCTTCCATGTGATTATATATACATATAAATTAAATATGAATCAGATTTGTGGTTAGGTGCATCTCACAAAATCTATATAGATCATGTTCAGGTCATATTTCACCCCAAAAGAGATAAATTGTATTTTCTAAATTACCAAGACACTATATATATATATATATATATATATATATATATATATATATATATATATATATATATATATATATAGTCCATCAGTAGTGGTGAGAATCTAATCTAATGAGAATAAATACACTTACAAAAGAAAAGGTTCAAGATGCATCAAGCATACAGTAATGAGACATTGGAGGATAATGCGTTTAATCATGATGAAAATAGTACAAAAACAATGTAAATCATCTAAATAGTTTGTCATTTCTTTCTTTTTTTTCATTTCTTCTTCTGATGTGAAATATGACCCGGACATTTTTTGTGAGGTTTTTGAGAAAACATGGAAAATTAGCGTCTGGTTCTAGTACTAATCAAACAACCTGTCCTTCAAAAGCAATGAAATGTGATAAACCTGACAACATTTTGGCTTCTAGTACAAATGATGTATGTACAACTGCCTCTCGAGCACTGAATGAAAACCATATTTGTGTGGGTAATGGTTTAGGATGGTGTCATGGGAGAGAGTTGGTTTGGTTCGAGTATCGGTAGAGGACGGGATCATTCAGACTGTTCGTGTTAGGCTCCGAGTCCCAGTGCTGTAATGCAGAACTGCTGCTTTCCCTTTATACGCACACCTGTGGTCCATGAGGCACGTGGCGTGATGGCTGGATTGGCATGTTTAGTTGTGGGTCAGTGCTGGACAGATTTAATGACCCACTCCGCACTGGGGTTGAGCTCCAGCAGAGCTTTGATGTACGTCTCTTCATCCAGACATCTCTCCTCTGGACAAACACACAAGCACACAGACGTCACAGACTGCTTCTGCCCGGCTTCTCTACAGCATCCAGGTTACCAAATGTGTTCATATAAACTCTAAGAATGTGCCGAGGATCTGATCAACTAAATGAAAAACACCTCAAAAGCCATCAGGAGATGAAGCGTTCCTGTTGCGTTCAGTTGTGCATCACTGCTCTCTTATTAGGGGTTCAAGCCTGAAATGCTGAAACCCTATTGTAATTGTAAGGATTTGTAAAACTGATCGTGCAGGCCAAACCGTAAGGCCAAGAGACTTGAAACCTGGCCAGATGGTAGACCTCAATTTGGGGAGAACCTATCAAAGTATGACCCAAATTGGCCCATAGGTGGCGCTACAGCAACCAAAAGTACAAAATTGGACAAAATGTGTATCTCCAATTACGGTTTAGGCTGGAAAAATTTTCTGCTATGTCGAAGTTTGTCCAAAACCTACATTTGCGAATTAGTCCCTGGTTTTTCGCCCGATCAGAACCAAACCAGTCTAGGACAATTCCCTGGACTCTCTAGATCAATAATTATCGAATAAAAAGTTGAACTTTTGCATTTGGGTGGCTGTAACAGGGTCATTTAGAAAAGGGGCGTGGCAAAATACACTCAAAAGCCTATAAATCCTAAAGGAAAACTCAGAACTTCACAAAAACTGATGAGCATATGTGTCAGAACATGGTGAAGCAGCATGCAGAGTTTCATGCAGATCAGAACATAGGTGGCGCTATAACTGGCAAAAAGCTTTAAAACCATATATTTCCTATGGTATATTGGCTGTAAATGGTGTTTTCCATCTATTATGTCATGCTTGCTAAATAAAACGTAATAACTTTTGATTAACATATGTGTCATAACATGGTGAAGAAGCATGCCGAGTTTCATGGAGATCGGACCATAGGTGGCGCTATAACTGGCAAAAAGCTTTAAAACCATATATTTCCTATGGTATATTGGCTGTAAATGGTGTTTTCCATCTATTATGTCAGTGGTTACATGCTTGCTAAATAAAACGTAATAACTTTTGATGCTTTTGTGCTTAAAGGCTTTAAAGGCTTGAACCCCGATCTGCTTGTGTTTAACTTGTTTTTAGTTGAGTTGTTCCTAGGGGTATAATGATACCCTCATGTCACGATTCCATACATATCACAATACCATATTTTTGCGATACTCCAAGGCATAAGGTTCACAAAAAATGAACTGTTGATTAAAATGCTGAATTTGTTGCATTACTGCTTTGAAATCTGTATTGTAAAAAGTGCTATATAAATAAATGTGACTTGACATTCAAGCTATTTTAAGGTATGAAGAATATTTGTTCTAGGAAAAAACATTTAGATATGTAATTTTAGTGATCAAAGATGAGTTTTAAGGGATCAAATTATTGACAACAGGAGGACTTTAAGTTCTGTCTATTGAGAAAAGGGGACTACAAATATTAGTAACTCTTAAGTTGGAAAACAGCATTAAGGTCCTCTCACACCGGACGCGATTTTGACGCAGGAATAATTCGCGTGATGGTTTTATTTTGTGATCAGCTGTGTGTGTAATGAGCGCTTCCACACCGAACACGGATGTGCTGCGGCCATAAAACAACTTCTTTTTTTTCACTTCGATGTTGATTTTTTGTACTTTTGCGGCGACAGAAAAAGCTTCAGCCAATCACACACTACAAGGACAACGGTTTGAAAGACAGTGTGTGGCGTAGCATTGCCAACCAACTCGGTTATCTCGACTGTGAGTGTGTTGTGTGATTAGTCGTTGTGTAGTCCTGTGCTGTGTAGGCTAGCAGGCTAAACTACATCTGGGATAGAAAGCTAACACACTTATCATCAAAGATAGAAACAGAGACCGTGTTTACTGTGAACATGTAACAAGATGTAGTGAGACTATTTAGGGCTGCTTTTAGTATCTATACATTATCTACAGTTTCTAGTAGAATGATTTTAACTTGTAACTTCGTGTGTTACATGTAATGTGTATTGACATTACGAAACGCACTGTGTTTAGTTGAAGACGCAAAAACACAGTGGAGAACCTCAGGGACACCTGTGTGAGGAAGAGGAGAGAGGAACAGGAAACTAAGAGTGGACATTAGCATACTCCCCTTCAGACTCTCTGTTCTGTCAGATCGGCTGCACCCAACACCTTCTGTTCTGTCTTTTAAAGAAAATGAAAAGCTCGTCTTCACTGGATGAAGATGATGATGATGATGATGATGATGATGATGATGATGAAGTGTCCATGTTTTCTCAGCTGTCGGCACGAAAGTTTTGGAATGTTGAAGCTCTGAATGTCACAGATGTCGTGGCTGATGTGAATGGTTTTGACGCAAACTATTCGCTTTTCCGTTCCGCTTTTCCGTCACGTGTCCGGTGTGAAAGGGCCTTAAGAAAGTATTTTATTCTTAATAATGTTTCGTGAATCCGACCCCTGGTTTTACATCGGACACCAAGTGGCCAAAACTGTTTATAGCACAAAAACCATCTGTAAAATCAAACTGAAATGTCTTAGTCTCACCATGAGCTGCATAGATCGCCAATATGATCGGGGAAGTCTATGTTGAGAAGTCTATTTATTGAGCTATACGCAGTTGTATGGTTAGCTGCACTTTATGAGTTCAGCACTGTGTGACGGTCATGAGATACTCACTGATGTTTCCTCCCATCTCATAGAGACACAGATCTTCTCTTCTCACAGACAGAGACCTGTAACACAACTCACAGTCAGTCTGAGCACAGCACATCATTCACTGGTGTCTAGGGCTGGGTATTGACACAAATTTCACAATTCGATTCGATTTCGTTTCCGATTTGATTCGATTCAATATTGATTATTTTGGATATCAGCTGCAATATATGGCAAATTTTCTCAAGGAAAGCAAATCTCTTCACTAATGCTGTAAACTATGGGAGTCAGTGGTAGCCTATAGGCTTCATTAGCCTACTGTAATATTGAAGGTAAAAATGAACTGATTTGTATACAAACACTTAAATTACACTTTTATTTATTTTTATAATAATAAAGTTATATGAGATATAAACATTTAAATGGTGGCTGTCACAAAAAACTTTCCAGATTTATTCAAACATGCATTAACAATTGAAGACCATTAAAAATTATAATGAATATGTAATATGGTGCATATATTTAACAAAATGCTCCTCTCTAGAGTTAATTCTTCTCGCTGACTGACGAGTTTATGGTCACTGGATATGGAGGTAAATGTGACGTTACATGACATTGTTTACAAGCTGTTTTACTGACGTCTTTCCACAGTTAAAACACTGATTGAGCGACTTCATGTCACATGATTTTGATAAGTTGTAAAATGGACGTAATTTGAAATCTGAGACTTTGTTTCATATCAGTTGTAACAAAGCACAAAGATTATAGCGATTTATTGGATGGGATGCGCTACAATGTTACATTCATTCATCAACTGAAAACAGGATGACTAATCGATTCTTGGGATTTAAGAATCGATATCGGTTCGTAAAAATGAGAATCGATTAAAATCGAGAAATAGATATTTTTTTACCCAGCCCTACTGGTGCCTGAAGCGGGTTAAAGCTATCTGATGGTGTGTTTGCTCACCTCTCTTGACTGAAGCGTGCCAGGACATCTGAGGCCTTCAAATCCTCCGTCAGCTGAACGGCCATGGA
The DNA here is from genome assembly GCF_951802725.1 of Rutilus rutilus. NCBI lineage: Eukaryota > Metazoa > Chordata > Actinopteri > Cypriniformes > Leuciscidae > Rutilus > Rutilus rutilus. Next base: position 37,019,496 of record NC_140220.1, read on the forward strand.
CACCATGGAGAACTGAGGCGCCTGAACCCGTATGAAGCCTCCTTCAGTCTGAACACACACACATCTACACATGTACTCCAGTAAAACACACTCTGTCCTGGGAAACGTGTTGAACACACACACATCTACACTACAGCCAAACATGTACTCCAGTAAAACACACTCTGTCCTGGGAAACGTGTGCGAACACACACATCTACACTACAGCCAAACATGTACTCCAGTAAAACACACTCTGTCCTGGGAAACGTGTGCGAACACACACATCTACACTACAGCCAAACATGTACTCCAGTAAAACACACTCTGTCCTGGGAAACGTGTTGAACACACACACATCTACACTACAGCCAAACATGTACTCCAGTAAAACACACTCTGTCCTGGGAAACGTGTTGAACACACACACATCTACACTACAGCCAAACATGTACTCCAGTAAAACACACTCTGTCCTGGGAAACGTGTGCGAACACACACATCTACACTACAGCCAAACATGTACTCCAGTAAAACACACTCTGTCCTGGGAAACGTGTGCGAACACACACATCTACACTACAGCCAAACATGTACTCCAGTAAAACACACTCTGTCCTGGGAAACGTGTTGAACACACACACATCTACACTACAGCCAAACATGTACTCCAGTAAAACACACTCTGTCCTGGGAAACGTGTTGAACACACACACATCTACACTACAGCCAAACATGTACTCCAGTAAAACACACTCTGTCCTGGGAAACGTGTGCGAACACACACATCTACACTACAGCCAAACATGTACTCCAGTAAAACACACTCTGTCCTGGGAAACGTGTGCGAACACACACATCTACACTACAGCCAAACATGTACTCCAGTAAAACACACTCTGTCCTGGGAAACGTGTTGAACACACACATCTACACTACAGCCAAACATGTACTCCAGTAAAACACACTCTGTCCTGGGAAACGTGTTGAACACACACATCTACACTACAGCCAAACATGTACTCCAGTAAAACACACTCTGTCCTGGGAAACGTGTGCGAACACACACATCTACACTACAGCCAAACATGTACTCCAGTAAAACACACTCTGTCCTGGGAAACGTGTGCGAACACACACATCTACACTACAGCCAAACATGTACTCCAGTAAAACACACTCTGTCCTGGGAAACGTGTTGAACACACACACATCTACACTACAGCCAAACATGTACTCCAGTAAAACACACTCTGTCCTGGGAAACGTGTTGAACACACACACATCTACACTACAGCCAAACATGTACTCCAGTAAAACACACTCTGTCCTGGGAAACGTGTGCGAACACACACATCTACACTACAGCCAAACATGTACTCCAGTAAAACACACTCTGTCCTGGGAAACGTGTGCGAACACACACATCTACACTACAGCCAAACATGTACTCCAGTAAAACACACTCTGTCCTGGGAAACGTGTTGAACACACACACATCTACACTACAGCCAAACATGTACTCCAGTAAAACACACTCTGTCCTGGGAAACGTGTTGAACACACACATCTACACTACAGCCAAACATGTACTCCAGTAAAACACACTCTGTCCTGGGAAACGTGTTGAACACACACATCTACACTACAGCCAAACATGTACTCCAGTAAAACACACTCTGTCCTGGGAAACGTGTTGAACACACACATCTACACTACAGCCAAACATGTACTCCAGTAAAACACACTCTGTCCTGGGAAACGTGTTGAACACACACATCTACACTACAGCCAAACATGTACTCCAGTAAAACACACTCTGTCCTGGGAAACGTGTTGAACACACACATCTACACTACAGCCAAACATGTACTCCAGTAAAACACACTCTGTCCTGGGAAACGTGTTGAACACACACATCTACACTACAGCCAAACACGTACTCCAGTAAAACACACTCTGTCCTGGGAAACGTGTGCAAACTCCTGCAGATTCCCCAGTCATGACCTGGACACTAAGAGCCTGACATGTCAAATAAACACGTAACAGTTTATTGAACCTTTAGATAAAATATATTTAAAAACAAAAGTTTGTGTATGTTTTTGTTGAGTATCATATTTGACCCATCAGGCTTTCATGGCTCGTACAGTCTGATATAGAGAGAATATGGAGGAAAAAGATTCTTATATGAGCAAATATATGCACTTATGCTGATATTTAAATGGACAAAAAGAGTAAATTCTGATCTCAATCAATGAGATGTTTATTACAGTATAGCAGATACTTGCATAAAATGCATATAAATATCAACATCTGCCAATAATATGTCTTAGTAAGATATTTAAATGCTTAGTTTTACGATCAAAGCTCTGTAGTTTTAAATCATATAATGCAGTGCAATACAATGATGATTGACTGATGAACAAATAAACCTTCCTCAAAAGCCTGATGATCATATTTTTCTAATAAATGATGTCTGGATGATCGAGTAAACCTCAGTGGCTTCAGTCCAGGTGAAATATAATAACAATATCAAAGTTATTCTTGCGTTTCCTTGATAAATCAGGTCAGATTTGAGACACGTGAAGCTCGAGCTGAAGGAGGACGTTTGTACAGTTACACTGACAGACTTTTACTGGATAAAACAGTCTAAACTATCAATCAGAGACAGAGGAACTGCAGGAGATCGAGTGACAGCAAAGTCTTGATCATTTAGAGGCCTTAGAAATATGTATATAAATGATGATACAGTAGTTTTGTGTGTATAGATCAAATCATGTGTCTGTATCTGCAGGATCTATTCTGTGTATGGACACAACACCCTTCAAGAGCTTTAAATGAAGTATTTCAGCCTGTCTGTGCAATTATACCCAGACTGCACTGCTCCGACAGTCCCAGCATGCAGTTGTGCTGCGCGTCCACTGGGTGTCAGAGTGGAGCTGTGCGTTTCAGTCACTCACATTCTCAAACTCTGATTCATTCAGCTGGGTGGGAAACACTGACTCACACACACACACACACACACACACACACAGAAGTCTCACTACACTTCAGCTCAGCGTAACAGTCTGTAGTGTTTGTGTGATTTACCTCATTGTTCTTCTCCTGTTTGTCAGAGGCTCTCTCGCGGTCGTAGGCCATCTTCTTCAGGAGCTTTTTAACCGCTCTGTCTCTGTTCATCTTCCTCTGGTTCTCCGTGTTATGCTTGCGCACCTGATTCAGGATGAACTTGGGAATCTGAGACACACAAAAAGACTTGTTTGAGCATCGTGATCTAAACTTCTGTTAGTCGGACATGAACGCTGAACAAGAACTCGCTCTTCTCGCCTATTGGCTTGCTTTTGACATGTAATATGCAACAATAATATTGATCTGCCTGCATTTACACCATTATATGAGAAATGAACTGAGCCGGACGATGACATCACGGTTTTCTCCAGAGCGGCTTTATATATAAATGAACTAAATTAATAACTTTTTAACAACACAAATGAACCATCACTGAACTTACTTCAGCTGGACTGTGATGCTATTGTCTTCTGTAAACAAACTTTGTCGCATTATTCTCCTGTTATCTCTGTAAAGCAGCTTTGAAACACTCTGTACTGTAAACAGCGCTGTATAAATAAAGCTGACTTGATTAGACTTCTACCACTGACAAGCAAAACGACTTGAGATATTACATTTTCCAAGTATTTTTTGCGCTTCTCAAGTGATTTTCAGATCTGTTCTGATGGAAAGCCAGACGAAAGCATTGCTCATCCGCGAGGTGTGAGGTGTGACGCACCGTCCAGAGCAGGTTCTGGTAGCGGATGAGCAGCCGGACGATGTTGGCGGTGCCGGTGGCCATGGCGAACTCCTGCTGTTCACTGATCTTACTGCGGAAGCCCTTACACATGAAGATGTTGGGCGCCATCACCACCGCGACGTTGTTCAGGGTCATCTTATTCCTGTCCTTACGGTCGATCACCCGCTGGAAGAACTCCATCAGAGCCTGAAAGACACAGTCGGATCAGGTTCGGTCCGGTGAGGTGAAGTGGACTAAACTCATCCCGGACAGCAACACAGGGCTCGTTTACACCGTCAGTGACATGTGACCCAATTCCAATTTTCTGCTCATATGTGACACAGATCGGATGTGCTCTGACAGTGTAAAAAACGCATGCATTCGGATATTTCCAGATCGGTTTCAGGCCTCGTTCATATGTGGAAATAAATCAGACATAAATCGGATCTGTGCCAGTGCGACTCATGTAAACAGGCAGATCGGGTTTTCTGAGGCATTAGGCGACGTCTCCGCGGTTTAATGACGAGAGAAACCCCGACGCGCATCTGCAAAGGGACGGATGGACACGTCGTGTCGTCATAGGAGAGGAATGTGGACACACGTTGACACAACATATTGTCGTACACAACTAAATTTCGGACCCACTGCTCCTCGTTAAAGCCCGCCACAATCTGCTCCCGCCAGTCCTGAGATCTCTCTCACACAATAACTGAAGCGTATGTGCAATGATGGCACTTTTCGTCCTCCTCCGCCTCATAATCATGGTGATGTTTGGTGAACTTCGCATATATCGCAGAGCTAGCATCAAGCATATTTCGCGTCTGCCCATCTGTGCAAGAGAGTTTAACCCTTTAAGCATGCGCGATGTTTCAGATAGTATGGCCAGTGTAAACGCATGAACCGGATATGGGTCACAGTTGAAAGAACGTGTAAACGGACGGTAAAAAAATAAATAATCGGATAAAGGCAACAAATCAGAATTGGGCATCAAGACCTGCAGTGTAAACGAGGCCCTAGTGTCGGCCCACATCTGGCACATGTGGATTGCATGCGTCCCAGATGTGGGCCGGATCTGTTGTTGTCTGGGGCGTGAGTGCGTGCGGGCGTACCTTGAGCGTGTCTCTGTTGGGTTCTGGGAGCAGGAGCACCAGCAGATTGAGCGCCTGTAGCTGCTGTTTCTTAGTGGGCAGCTCTGCTCACAACAGACACAATCACAACCATCAGTTACACACACACACACACACACACACACACACAGATCACACACACTTTAAAGGCCCCGATATACTAACAGCAAAGTTCTTTCCACTTATGGGTAAAAGTACGTTAGAAATACCTTTTCAGCGATATACTGTAATTGAACATGCTGATGAATATGTGGAACTAAACTAATAACTTTTTTAAAACAAAAATGAAACACCACTGAACTTACTTCAGCTGAACCGTGACGCTATTTTCTTCTAGAAACAAACTTTGTCGCATTATTCTCCTGTTTTCTCTGTAAAGCTGCTTTGAAACACTCTGTACTGTAAACACCGCTATAGAAATAAAGCTGACTTGACTTAAAGGGACGGTTCGGAGTAAAATCAGCCTAGGGTCCTTTGCACCATGACCTCGAGCCAAACCCCCCCCCAGAAGCCTTTTGTCCCTTGGTTGAACATTATTAAAGTTAGAGCTTATTTAGAGATATCAGCCGGATGGTTTAGTGCAGGCGCTAATGGATCCAAGGCTGTATCTGGTAAATTACCGCACTAATAATGCCCAGAATGGACCCAAACTTCTACAGTAGCACAAATAGGTTCTGTACTCATAAAACGAGGCATTGGAAAGTTTGTAAGTACATCAGGAGTTAATTAAATAAGACTTGCCTGACGGCTAATGCTACCGCTAACCCGGACGTCTGAATTTTTTTATAACTCATACATTTAAATTATATTAAGCCTTAAATTTCTGCATAATTAAGGGTGTGTCCACTTTTGAGTGACAGGTGGATTCCCGCTGCAGTGGTCATTAGTCATCATTAGCCGTTTGTCTGCTGTCTGTTAGCCGTCACGTCACCTCAGCTCATCGTCTGACTGTAAAGATAAATAAATTCGGGAGTGACGCTGCCAAGATGGCGACGGTCGGCCACGCCCACTTTAGGCTTCAAAAACGGTCTTCAGAAACCTACGGGTGACGTCACGGACACTACGAACATATTTCTTTACAGTCTATGGTCTGAGCCGACGCCGGTCACTCACTCAGCACAGAGATGAAGGCGTTGAAGTACTCGACGGTCAGCAGGGGATACGGCAGCTCCCGGATGAACAGCTTCAGGAGACTCGCCGTGTCATGCTGCTTCAGGCTCTCCCATGGAAACGTGCCTTCATAAAACTTGTGTTCCAGTTCCTGACAGACTGCCTGGGAAACACACGCCAGCAAATGGGTTACAACCACGCAATGACTACAGAAATAACACACAGACACAACACTCACCTTCACTCTGGTAGCGGCTCCAGGTATCCGGAGAACGCCCTCCGTGTCCAAACCCTGCTCCTCGATGTGAGACATCAGCTGAAGAACACCAGCTCAAAGTCAAACTCACAGTCAGCCTCATGGACTAGCAGTGCTAGCATAAATCAGCTAATCACAGACAGTACGCGCACTATCGTTCAAAGTTTGGGGATGTTAAGATTTTTTATGCTTCTGAATTAAGTCTCTTCTGCTCACAAGGCTTGATTTATTTGATTAAACATACGGTAAAATTTGTGAAATATTATTCCAATTTAAAATATCTGTTTTCTATGTGAATATACAGTAAAGTGTAATTTATTCCTGTGATCAAAGCTGAATGTTCAGCATCATTACTCCAGTCTTCAGTGTCACATGATCCTTCACAAATCACTCTAATATGATGATCAGATGCTCAAGAAACATTTATGATTATTATCAGTGATGAAAACAGTTCATATTTCTGTGGAAACTGTGATACATTTAATTTTTCAAGATTCTTTGATGAATAGAAAGTTCAAAAGAACAGCATTTATTTGAAATAGAATCTTTTGTAACATTATAAATGTCTTTACTGTTACAATTTAATGCATAAAAGTATCGATTTCCTTTTTAAAAAAGGGTACTGACCCCAGACTTCTGAACGGTAGCATTCGTAACACAAACACAGTTCTCATCACATGACATTACTGAAGTCCTGAAGGACATACAGTATCCTGAACTTCTCCTCTGGCAGATGCTTTCCTGAAAACACTATGCTTTCCTTTCCCAGAAAGTTTTAGCGCACAGGTAAAGGGGTTTTCTAGGGCGTTGTTAATGCTGGGTACACACCAAAAGATTTTCAAAATGTGATAGACCACAAACACGAGGACAAAAAATCCTAGATTTAAGCGTTTTGCTCCTATAGTGTGTGTGGTGTGCCATGATGTGACAAAGACAGCACACCACACACCAACAGATCTTCAACCAGAGTCTCGACTGTGAACACAGGAAATCTCGCAAAATCTCGCGAGACTTCAGAATAAGCATGGCGGACGATATGCAGGAAGAAATTGAGATGAAAGTGTTTGGAATGATTTTCACATAAAATTCACGTGAAAAAAACCATTGTACCCACCATTATATATAACCCTTATACAGAAATATATTCATTCTTTATTGTCTTTCTTTATTCTTTATTGGATTTATTGTCTCTTTAGAAAAAGTAATTTAATCCCTCTATAGAACCTCACTGAACCCTTAACACTCAGCTTCCTGCAAGTGTGTGTGTGTGTGTGTGTGTGTGTGTGTGTGTGTGTGTGTGTGTGTGTGTGTGTGTGTGTGTGAATGACCATGTCTTCCATCATCTCGCTTTCTGATTGGATATTGTTTAGTTTCACATGATAATCTCCAGAGCGTGCGCGTGTTTGTCCTCGGGGTCCCACTTTAGTTTAAGGTCCAATTCTCATTATTAACTATGACTTTTGCCTCAATAAATGCAGAATAAGGCATTAATATGTGCTTTATAAGTACTAATAAACAGCTAATATCCTAGTAATATGCATGCTAACACTAGTTAATAGAGAGAATTGGACCTTAAACTGAAGTGTTACCCGTGTTTCTTATCTCAAGGCACGTCAGGGAGAGTTGTGGGAGAGTTGTGGGAGAGTTGTGGGAGAGTTGTGGGGGAGTTGTGGGGGAGTTGTGGGAGAGTTATGAGCGGCCCTGTCTCGGCTAGCGTCCCGTTATAGTTCTGGCTCTGCTCTCTTACATGCTGCAGTATGAGAGGCACTTTGGTTCCTGAGATCCTCCGCTGGTCTTGATCCAGGAGCGTAGAGAGAGGAACACCAAACAAACCCGACTCTACGGATGACACAACAAGATTTCTTATTCAGCTTAACTGTGTTAAATGTTAACATTTGACCAACTAGCAGTTAGACGAGGGATAATCAGACCTTCCTGTTCATATTCAAGTTGCACAGAGCTAAACATTTTTGTTTCCTACACACATATCAGAGGCACTGACCTCTCACTTTGACCTTGAGAGCTTTATGGGCCTTCACCTCGATTCCACACGTGTCGAACAGAGCGCTCATCTCAATGAGGACCAGTCTGCGAACTTTCTTCATGTCCTCAGCGGAGAGATCGCCTACTTTAGTCTGTCCCGTCTTATCCTGAGACACTCTGAAATCCTGCGACAGGCCGAAAGAGGAGAGAGAGAACGAGTGAATGAAGGGATAATCATGGTCTCTAATCATGCCTCGGCCCCTCATTTAGCGGGAATATCGCCTTATCATCCATCACAGACGACACATGATTTGAGGAATCATTAATGTCTGGAGCACAAACACCACAGGACGACAACTTTAAGACTTAAAGGATTAGTTCACTTCAGATTTAAAATTCCCTGATAATTTAGGGAAGTCTGTCTTTCTTCAGTTGGAAAGAAATGAAGGTTTCTGAGGAAAACGTTCCAGGATTGTTCTCCATATAATGGACTTCAATGGGGTCCAACGGGTCGAAGGTCCAGATGTGAGTTTCAGTGCAGCTTCAAAGTCTCGACACGATCCAGCCGAGGAATAAGAGTCTCATCTAGACAAACCAGCGGACGTAACAAAATAAACATTTATATACTTTTCAACCACAAATGCTCATCTTGCACTAGCTCTGCGATGCGACACACATTACGTAATCACATTGAAAGGTTACGCGTGATATAGACGGAAGCACCGATCTAGTGTTTACAAAACAAACGTGTAAAGACTGAGTCAAACGCCATTTACAAAAAAATATATAAAAAATGAAAGGTAAACCAACGATTTGGGACAATTTTGAAGTTGGAGGAGAAAATGAGATGGAGATTTTCGCCCTACGCTACATTTGAACCGGAACACGCGTGACCTTTCAACCTGATTACGTAATGTGTGGCGCATCGCAGAGCTAGTGCAAGATGAGCATTTGTGGTTGAAAAGTATATAAATATTTATTGTTTTTTATAAAATGTCCGCTGGTTTGTCTAGATGAGACTCTTATTCCTCGGCTGGATCGTGTCGAGACTTTGAAGCTGCACTGAAACTCACATCTGGACCTTCGACCCGTTGGACCCCATTGAAGTCACTATATGGAGAACAATCCTGGAACGTTTTCCTCAAAAACCTTCATTTCTTTTCGACTGAAGAAAGAAAGATATGAACATCATGGATAACGTGTGTGTGTGGGGGGGGGTTGAGTAGAGTAAATTATCAGGAAATTTTAATGCTGAAATTCCTTTAATACTAGTGTTAGTGTTCAGATCGTAGAAGTAAATATAACAGTAATAGTGATTTTTGAGAAGGGAAGAGAGCAGTTCCACAGACTGACCAGCAGAGGTCACTTTCACTCACTTAGTTTTTATTCATTTTTGCAATCTAAAAATATAATATATAAACTCTATCCTCAAATAACCAGTAAGAGTGAGTTGCACTGGTCCAGTACACACACACACACACACACACACGCTTGACTCACGGGTAACCTGTCGTCGGCCTCGCTCTGGGGCTGGGTAACCTTCAACCCTTCTTTGTAGATAAGCGCTTGCTCGGAGAACGACACCTCCAGGTTAATGTCCGTCTCGGCGTCAGCTCCGCCCCCGGGAACATCAGGCCCCGCCCCGTTACCTAACCAAACCATAAACACACAATAACATGCTGTGTGAAACTATGACAAACATTTATGGGCACAAACACACGGGTGCAGTTGTGCTGGCGTCCTCGAGTGACACTTCAGTGATCTCATGTCACTCTTTGCTGATTAAACTAAATCAGGCTAGTCAGAGTCCAGCAATCAAACATGTCATTATTTGGCAGTCGTAGTTTTACCAACTTTACCACAGTCAACTCTCTGACGATGATGGGTTAAAGACGCTTTAACAGGTGATGTCTGATTACAGCAGCGTCTCACACCTGTAATTGTGAAAGAGTGCTGCGTTTAACCGCATTATGAGCAAAGTAGTGTCAAAAAAGCAGAGCTAGAACGTCACGGCGAGTTGTTTAGCAACAGACAACAACCAATCATTAACTCAGTAGTGTCTCATGTGCTATTTTAAGTTGGACAGATATTCACATGCTCTGATTAGATGGGAAACGCCTTCAGTGATGAATTATAAAGCACTAGAAAAACATTAGCATTTTCTCCTGTTTTCCTTCTATTTGTGTTAGCATGTTTCAGCTGATTTAAGACTCAAGCAGACTTTTACACGCGGCATTTTCCATAGATCTGAAACAAGTTGTGTCCTCAACCGATGTTATTAACATTGTCAATAAGTACACTACTGTTTGGGGTCAGTAAGATTTTTAATGTTTTTAAGAGAAGTCTCTTCTGCTCACCAAGGCTGCATTTATTTGATAAAAAATACAAACAAAAACAGTTATATTGTGAAATATTATTCTAATGTAAATCATCTGTTTTCTATGTGAATATACAGTAAAGTGTAATTTATTCCTGTGATCAAAGCTGTATTTACAGCATCATTACTCCAGTCTTCAGTGTCACATGATCCTTCAGAAATCACTCTAATATGATGATTTGATGATCAAGAAACATTCATTATTATTATCAGTGTTGAAAACTGTTTTTTCCATTTTTATTTCATGATGCTATGATGAATAGAAAGTTCAAAAGAACAGCATTATCTGAAATCTAAAGCTTTTGTAACATTAAACACTACCGTTCAAAAGTTTGGGGTCAGAAAGAATTGTAATTTTATTTTTGGGGAAAGAAATAAAATAAATCAATACTTTTATTCATCAAGGACGAGTTAAACTGATCAAAAGTTACAGTAAAGACATTTATAATGTTAGAAAATATTCTATTTTAAATAAATGCTGTTCTTTTGAACTTTCTATTCATCAAAGAAACATGAAATAAAAATGTAAAAAACTGTTTTCAACATTGATAATAATAATGAATGTTTCTTGAGATATTAGAGTGATTTGTGAAGGATCATTCAATTCAATTCAATTCAAATTTATTTGTATAGCGCTTTTCACAATACATATTGTTTCAAAGCAGCTTTACAGAAAGTGCATTTCAGAAATGTACATAGAGAAATACAGTTAGTTAATCATGTATTGATTTAGGGCATAAACATCGCCCGCGTCGAGTCGTCTCAACTGTAGTATAAAATGTAAGTATTATGTGAATGCCTGGCTGAAGAGATGCGTCTTTAATCTAGTTTTAAACTGGGACAGCGAGTCTGAGCCTCGAACAATATCAGGAAGGCCATTCCACAGTTTAGGAGCTAAATGTGAAAAAGCTCTCCCTCCTGTAGTGGACTTAGATATCCTAGGAATGACCAGAAGCCTCGAATTTAGTGATCTTAAAGAGCGCGATGGATTGTAGGGCGATAGAAGTTCCGTTAAATACACGGGAGCTAAACCATTTAGGGCTTTATAGGTCAGTAGCAATACTTTGTAATTGATACGGAACTTTATAGGTAACCAATGTAGAGACGACAGAATTGGTGTTATATGATCGTATTTTCTTGATCTAGTAAGAACTCTAGCGGCGGCATTTTGGACTAACTGTAGCTTGTTTATTGAGGATGCAGGACAACCAGCTAATAAAGCATTACAGTAATCTAGTCTCGAGGTCATGAATGCATGAACTAACTTTTCTGCATCAGAAACAGATAGCATGTTACGTAGCTTAGCAATGTTTCTAAGGTGGAAAAAGGCTGTTCTTGTAACATATGAAATATGATTTTCAAAAGACAAGTTGCGGTCTAATATAACACCCAGGTCTTTTACTGTAGAGGATAAAGTAACAGGACACCCTTCTAAATTAAAGTTGTATTGTAAGAGGTTTTGTGGGCAGTTTTTTGGACTAATAAGTAATACCTCCGTTTTATCTGAATTTAATAGCAGAAAATTACATGTCATCCAGTATTTTATATCTTTAACACACTCTGTTAATTTAGATAATTTAGCGTTTTCATCTGGTCGTGATGAAATATATAATTGAGTGTCATCAGCATAACAGTGGAAATTAATTCCATGTTTTCTTATAATATTACCAAGTGGCAGCATATATATTGAGAATAGCAGAGGGCCTAACACAGATCCTTGCGGTACACCGATCATGTGACACTGAAGACTGGAGTAATGATGCTGAACATTCAGCTTTGATCACAGGAATAAATTACACTTTCAAATATATTAAAATAGAAAACAGTCATTTTAAATTGTCATAATATTTCACAATATGACTTTTTTTTTATTGTTTTTTATCAAATAAATGCAGCCTTGGTGAGCAGAAGAAACTTCTTTTAAAAACATAAAAAAAATTTTGAACTTTTGAACAGTAGTGTATATTAACCCAATGTTTACAAATGTAGAGTGTGAAATCTCTAAACCTGACAACCAGGACTGCACCAGGGTAAAGTATGAACGCTGTAAAACAAGATAGCCCAGCACTAAAAATGACTTTCAGAATTCTCATACGCTTACGGGAAATGACTTTACAGCACCTCTGTCGTACTTATTTCCACTGGTCTATCGGCGATTACATTCAGAAAAAAATAAATCCTTCATAATCTGCATGTATCTCATGTATCTGCATGTATCTCATGTATCTGCATGTATCTCATGTATCTCATGTATCTCTGTACAGGAGTGTCTGATTAGACACAATGTTACGTTTTATATAAAGCAAAATGTTTCATTTTAGTTACGCTGAACGTTACATTTCTTTAAAGAACAAAAGGAATGGATATTCCAGCATTTGTGTGTGTGTGTGTGTGTGTGTGTGTGTGTGTGTGTGTGTGTGAGAGAGAGAGAGAGAGAGAGTGTGAGTGATAGTGAGTGTGTGTGTGCGCGTGCGTGCGTGTGTGTGTGTGTGTGTGTGTGTGTGTGAGAGAGAGAGAGAGAGAGAGAGAGAGAGAGTGAGAGTGAGTGTGTGCGTGCGTGTGTGCTTGTGTACTTCGACTCCCTCTGTCCTGAAGTTAAATGTTAAAGGCATTTTGAAATGAATCACAAGCTCTAACTCATGACACTTACCCATTCCTTCCACTTCCAGTTTACTGCTCCCACTTCTGTGTGTGGATCCTGCCTCATCCTGCTTCGTCAGGAAAAGAGAGTGACGAACAACAAAGAGAATGAAGCAAACTGTTAGCATGCGTGTGTTAAAAACAAACTCTTTCATCAATATCTGTGCAATAAACACAGGGATGCAGAAGTGTGCGACCCCACTCACATCTGGGACTCTTTCAGTGAATCAGCGTGATCATGTGACTCTTTCTAGTCACACATGTTCAAAACACCAAGCAAGTTGAGCCAATTCAGCGGCTAATGAATATTTATCTATTATAACACTTATTATAACAACAATTATAAGAGTTGAAGGTAAAACAGTTGACAGGTATGATGCATAAACATTAATTAGTTTTATAGTAAATGTCATATTGTTAGGTTTATGTTTGTATGTGCCTGTGTTCCCTATGTTCCTACTTCTCCTTTGTTGTCATGGAAGTGCATCATCATACAATCACACATTTTGTTTATCAATTGATGTCACAATTTTAGATGAATTACAGTTGTTAGAAAGTCGAAGTCAGTTCAAATCCAAGTTGAGTCGAGTCATTGTTTTTTTAAGTCACATGTCCTTAAATCTGCCACTCGACTCCAGTCACGAGTCCCCCACCTCTGCTCTCTTCAGACGGTCACATGATCTCGCTGGCGTGAGGATCTTCTACGCTGAACGTTTCATTTTAAAATATGCTGAATTTCCTCACTAGTTTCTGTCTTCACCGTATAAGCTCTACGTTTTTGTTAGTTTGGTTCATTTCCAGTGGCACTTCTGCTTCAGTGAACGCATCTGTGGCATTGCTTGGTTAAATAAACGTACAAGAAGTGTTCATGCGCTGTTTCCATTACTTTTTAAAGGGGTGGTTGATTATGATTTGACTTTTCTAACTTTAGTTAGTGTGTAATGTTGCTGTTTGAACATAAACAACATCTGCAAAGTTACAACGCTCAAAGTTCAAAGCAAAGGGAGATATTTGCTTTTAAAGAAATCTCTTTTTAAGGACTACAACAGACGGCTGGTAGAGACTACACGAGCTTCCTCCCGGGTTAGTGACATCACCAACCCTAGAATTTGCATAAACCCCGCCCCCTGACACGATTTATAGATTATCAAGACAGAATATGCTAATCAATGACTAGAAGATAACTACACATCAGCTACATAACTTCATCAACTAACCATTCAGAAACGTCCTGTTGCTTCTACATGTTGTCACTTCTTCTTGAGTCTCTCCATCATTGTCTGACTTCGGTTTGAACATAAATGGCTTAACGTTTGTGAAATTTCCAGTGCATGTGTGTGTGAGGTAAAAGGACACGAGCTGTTGAAGCTCCGCCCCCTGTGCCAGGAGCAGCAGCTCATTTGCATTTAAAGGAACAGACACAAAAACGGTGCGTTTTTGCTCACCCTCAACTTTAACATGCTATATAAAAATATGTGTGGGGTATTTTGAGCTAAAACTTCACATACACACTCTGGGGACATCAGAGACTTATTTTACATCTTGTGTGAAAGGCATTATACCACTCCTTTAAATGGATTATTTAGTGCAGCGTCCAGCAGAAACATAAATCACCGCTTATGGCTTTCCTTCATAAACTACTCAAAACGGCACAATAAATGCCGGCGGTGGTTCATCGCAGATCCTTCAAACTGGAATTTTCTCAGTCATTTATTACACTTTGCTGAAATGTTTATTAACTACTGTGTAATTGGTGACACTGTTAACAGCCTGGTCACTAGCTGGACGTCCTGCATGAACTTCATCCTGAAGCTTTATCACATGTCAGTGCTTTAGACTGGATAAACCCATTTGGGAGAAGAAGAAACAGGCAGACTGTTCTTTAATAACCACAGGACTGATCTCTGCTAATTCACTGATTCTTACATTTACCCCAGTCAAGCCAATCACTGGTTGGTAACTGGTTTAAAATCTCTTCATCATTTACACTAATGCAAGTTACATTTTTCTTCAAAATGTTGCTGTTTGAGCATGAAAACGAGAGTTATTCTCTATATCAGTGTTTCTGAACTCCTGAAACGCCTCCACTGTAGACTTGAGTTTCTTCCGGGAACGAACACGTCACAATATTCCTCATTATAATAATTAATGCACAGAATAAAGGGGCGGGGCCTGGTTGAGTTAGTTAGTAGTGTGTTAAACTGGCGGTTATGGTAAGGGGCGGGACATTTCCCAAACACACTCGAAGCGCTCGACCAATCACAACACACTGATCCAGCTGACCAATCAGAGCACAGTGTGCTTTTCAGAAGGAGGGGCTTCATAGAGACAGGAAGTAAACAGAGCGTTACTGACAGACTGGGAAGAGAGGAGCCGCAACAATGGAGAATATGAGGAAAATAATCAACATTCAAGAATGAAAACATGTTCTAGTAGAGCCTGAAACAACAGCAAGACTTTGTAAATGTGGTCATACTGTAGATGCTGTTCAGAAAGCTAAATTACATTGAAACCGGAATGCGTTCATATATCTTTGTTCTAGACGGATGGTCATTCATTCACACATGACCTCCTGTATTAGGGGCAGGAACAGCACTAGTGTGCAGTGTTTTCTTACTTTACTTTGTGAATCCGGTGATGGTTTAAAGATCTCTCGGACATCTGGGACAGTGTGTGGTTTGTTCCGCTTGCGTAGCGTCTGTTTGAGCGTTTCCACGCGCCTCTCCACGGCGGCCGCTTGCGTTCGGGTCAGAGTCGACAGCAGAGCGATGCTGTCCTCGCCGCCTGAAGCCGATTCGTCGAACAGCGTCGCTAGCCCCGCCTCCATCAGCCACGCCTCCTCCTGCTCCCCCTCTGCAGGACAGAAGAGAAGAAGATAAGCCTGGACCAAGTGCTGGAAAGTGAAGCCAAAGTGTCTCGATCGCCCCCCTGGTGGCTGGTCCCAGTGTAGCTCATAAACCCCGCCCTCCTCATGAAGTCTAATGGACGTGAGGCAAACTAAACAATCAAATTACACTTCAAAAAAATGTTTTCCAAAGATGTTTTCTAACATTTTAGGTAGTTTTTAATCACGCTGATGCAAGTTTAGTGCTAGTTTTTTTAAAATAAGTTTGGTCTTAGTTAATTATTTGAGGCTATAAAAACGGGGATGTGACGTCATGACTGACAGCTGTGATTGACAGCTTCTCTGAGCGAAGTAGTCACTGAGGCATCAACATACTTTTTGGGGTATTTTTGGGAGGAGACTGGAGCTTAAGCTTTCATTTCTACAGTTCACACCGACATGAGTTGTTCTGCAGTAAACTGTACTAACCGCTTCTACTGCGCATGATCTCAGCGCCATTTTGGGACTTTGGCGGCTTCACTTTTCTACAATGGAAGAGAGTGAAGGAGCGTCGACCATCTTCTTTTACAGTCTATATGGCCTGGAGATCTCTGACACCGAGTGAAATACAGCCAGGTGTTCTGGGACTCATGTTGACACTCGCTATCAGCTGAACTAAGGCCATCATTCTTGTTATTTTCCTTTAACACCTTTTATGAATCACACAGGATAAATTACATGTATCATGTGTCACAATGTGTTATTTTCATCACAGCCGTGGTGAGGAGGAAGACGTTAATTTAGCTCTGAGAGGAAGCAGAAATATCTTCCTCTTCCGGTAGCTTCACAATGCAGACGCTCACAGGAGTTGAGGAAGTCACAGTTTGCGGTTCCTTTCGGGACCGAACAACAACGATCTCTGTCTGTGGTTTTAATTGTGGGTTCTTCCTGTAAGTTACGCCTATTGTCCTTAAACATGGAGGAATATAAACAAACAATGCCACATATACAATGCCTTGAGCAATGTGTTTAGATAATTAAAAAACAAAACAATGTAAAAAACGTAGAATATATTAAACACGTCGCTGTGTCAAATCATGACAAATTGAACGAATTTTAGAAAATTTTAACTTGTGGTATGAAGTCAACAGGTCAACCATTATGGTTGAATTAACTATTTAAAATTTAGACAATGTGAACACTTTATTTCTATTTTTAAAGTGACAGATCTAATTTCAGTCCATCTAATTTTGAAATTCACATCATCTCAGAGCCCACAACACACACGACTGTCCTCTATGCTATTCAAGACTTCTAAGACGTTTACGGCCTTCTATTTAAAGGTAAAAGAGAACGTAAGACATTTAAAGGGGTGGTTGATTATGATTTCACTTTTCTAACTTTAGTTAGTGTGTAATGTTGCTGTTTGAGCATAAACAACATCTGCAAAGTTACGACGCTCAAAGTTCAAAGCAAAGGGAGATATTTGCTTTTAAAGAAATCGCTTTTTAAGGACTACAACAAACGGCTGGTAGAGACTACACGAGCTTCCTCCCGGGTTAGTGACATCACCAACCCTAGAATTTACATAAACCCCGCCCCCTGAACACGATTTATAGATTATCAATCTAATCTATTAGATTATATAGATTAGACAGAATATGCTAATCAAGTAGAAGATAACTACACATCAGCTACATAAATTCATCAACTAACCATTCAGAAACATCCTGTTGCTTCTACATGTTGTCACTCCTTCTTGAGTCTCTCCATCTTTCTGACTCCGGTTTGAACATAAAAGGCTAAAAGTTTTTGAAATTTACAGTGCATGTCTGTGTGAGTGCAAGCTGTTGTAGCTCCGCCCCCTGTACCGGGAGCAGCAGCTCATTTGCATTTAAAGGGACAGACACAAAACGGTGCGTTTTTGCTCACCCTCAAAAAGTGACAATTTTAACATGCTATATAAAATTATCTGTGGGGTATTTAGAGCTAAAACTTCACACACACACTCTGGGGACATCAGAGACTTATTTTACATCTTGAGAAAAGGGCATCATACCACCCCTTTAATATGAAGTTTAACACTTCAGGATCAGGATCCAGGGGCCGCCTGCTTGAGGGCCGGCAGTGTTCACGTGTGCTGTGAGTGCCAGCAGTCTGGCAGAAGCGCAAGTGCAAGTCATGTTTTAATCTTGCTTCACATAGCATGCTGAACTCAGCAGAAAATATGTTGAAAATGTACAAGAACCCATTTGTCATCACAATCTTTTGCAATAAAGACTTTTACGTTGGAGCTTAGCAACACAAAAATAATGTTGTGAATGACTCACCAAGGGTTTGAACAAGATCTGTCGAGTTTAATCCTCAAACAGAGGCTCAGAAACACAGACTGAATCCAGACGATTTAAGCCGTTTACACACTGAAAAAAGTGATTAGTTGAATTTAATCAAAAATTTTTATCATAAGTGGTTGCATTCAACTGATTTTATCTACATTTAAACAAATGCATTATGCTAATTAAATTCAACTAATAATTTTTTTCAGTGCAGCGGGGTCATTTCGTCTCAATTCAAACTAATTTTAGAAACTTCCCCAGCTCAAATTTGAGATTTTGTTCATATTTTTTTCTGTGATAAATGATAAAGGGCAAAATATAAAATTTCATGAATTAATATTTATTGAATATACTATTTCATAGAGTGGAGTCAAAATGATAAACTTTGGAGCCAAATCAAAGGAAGGTAAAAATTACTTTAGAAAGATGGCAGCATCATTTTGTTTTTGCACAGAGATTGTTAGGTCCATTAGTGAAATCTGTTGACTTCAGGACAATCTTTGTTGCATTATATGCCAACAGTGACAGTTCAAAAATGGGGAAACATTTTTTTTTTCCCAAAGTCTGCATACCTATACCTCAAGAAGTGTTTAAGATATCTTAATATCCTTTTAGATTTTGGTTCTTAACAAACTTTTCTCTCGGTATGTTCATTTTAAGGCCCAATATTGTTCATTTCCAGAGAAATGTGGATCTAAATGTGACTCCATGAGTAATTTGTTGAACTTTACCCATTTTCAATGGTCAAAAACCAAATGTGGGTCATTTTTTAAACAGCTGATGCTTATTATATTTAAAGAGCAATGTCTAAAGGACAAATAATGCACCCAAAACTGTAACCATTGGCATATAATGCGGCAAAAATAGCTAAAGTCAACAGATTTTACTCTGTGTAAAAATAAAATAATGATGCTGCCATCGTTTGACGACAGACTTTGGTTCAGGCATTTCAGAATGAGCAAAACAACTTTTCAGATACTGTGCAACGAGATCGGTCCAATGGTTGGTCCAGTTATGGTCCAATGGTTGGTCCAGTTATGGTCCAGTTATGGTCCAATGGTTGGTCCAGTTATGGTCCAGTTATGGTCCAATGGTTGGTCCAGTTATGGTCCAGTTATGGTCCAATGGTTGGTCCAGTTATGGTCGGTCCAGTTATGCCGTCCCATCATGCAAAGTCACATGACTTTTTTTTTTTAAATGCACACCGAGGGATTTATTCGGTTCTCATCGTAGTTTATGTCTTCTTATCTCAATTGAGCACACAATTTTTTGAATTTATGCATTTCCATCCAGTGCTTTTGTTTATGCGAGATCCCAAAGTTCACATAAAAATAGGCGGATGGAAACTTGGCTAGTGACGACGTGGTTTGTCATCATTCTCAACACAGTATAGCTAATCCGCAATAACAATTATATAATTAAGCTCCTGGGACCCACTGTCCAGAGTTGAGGACATTATATTTCAGTGAATTTCTCTGACCCCCATACATGTCACAGTTCTCAGTCGGGATGTCCTGTTAAGAGCATTCAGGGCTTTTCAGATACCAAATGCTTGGGAGTTTAACTTCTGCTTGGTCTTTAAAAATGGCTGACATTAATTTAGTGATCAAATTTAGCACGCTTATGGAAATACGACAATATATTGTAATTATAATTTAAATCAGATTCATTTTCAAATTGTTTATTGGTATAAATCAACATCTCAGGAAAATGTTATGGGGTTTCTAATCAAAATATGACTTTCTGTTACAGAACAGGGCACTGATTTCATGTCCACTGTAGAGGACTGTAAATCAAGCATGTACATCATGTTTATCAGGCATTTTGGGAGACACAACAAGTGAATAGGGAAAGAAATTACATAACAATATTCCTATGAAATATTAGATATTATTATGAAAATGTTGCCAACTATTACTCCCATTATTACACTTCTTTGCATGATGCCCTAAGGACACACTGATAAGCAAATTAGATACAGTGTATTGAATGGGAAAACCAATGTATGGCCATTTTACACACATATTGCATAAAGTAAAATGGTAAAATCAATTCATTCAGTTTTATCTTTCATGGCATAGTTGAGAATCATCTGGTTAAAAAAAATCCTGAAACCTAAAGGTGAATTAAAAAAAAAAACTAAACATTGTTTAGATTCATTGTCATGAAAAAATACTAAATAAAAAAGGAGGTTACATTATTTTATTTTTTATCATTAAAGCCAAGTATTAGAAAATCAATGGTGCAGGACTGTGTCGTGCTCTCACCGTCAGCCACCTTCAGCGGCTCGTCCTCCTGCGTCTCAGCGTCTCCACTGCACTGGATGATCTCCAGCTCTTTAAAGTAGTCCACCATGACCTGCTCGTCCAGAGAGTCCTGCGAGCTGCAGCGCTGGTACGGGGCCTTGCCGGGGCCCGACCCCGGGGCCGCCGCGGGGCCTTTGCTCCTCTGGACATTGTACTGACCGGTTTTGCGGCTGCATCAACACAGAGAAGAGACAGATGTCAAATAAACCAAATCATTAATGTTCAGACCTTGGGTGAAACCAAGCGGCAACCTTCATGTCTCTCTCTCGAAACCAACACGGAAGTGACTTGAACTGCAGTTCATCGACTGGCCACTAGAGACCGGCTGCAAAAGAGAGTCAATCCCATAGACCCCCATGTTAAAATGCCCAACTTTACAGCAGAAAAAAAATATGTTTACAGCCTGGAGCAAAAAGTGGTTTTGGTGTATAGCTAATTTAGCCCTTCATGATAACTGTGAGGGGGTGAATTTTTTTATAACTCAGCCGTTTAAATTATATTAAGCCTTAAAGTTCTGCATAATTAAGGGCGTGGCCACTTGATTGACAGGTGGATTGCCGCTGATGTCACTACTAGCCGTTTGTCTGCTGTGTGTTAGCGTCACGTCACCTCAGCTAATCCGCCTCGCTGCACACTTTCGTTTATCCGCGAGTGACGCGCGGCCAAGATGGCGACGGCCGGCTCCGCCCACTTTGGGCTTCAAAAATGCTCTTCAGAAACAGTCTATGGGTGAAACCAGTGCTGTTCACAGTCAGCTCTCCAACACCACAGACAGATAACAGCAGGGCTTCAACATGAGCACTTCTCTGTTTGCGCTGGACTCGCTCACTCAATCATCAGCGTCTGACAAGAGTTGAAGGGAAATGTATTTTTAATGAGGGAAATTGTGCCTATGAAAAGCCTTTATTGTAAGTGTGATGATTGATATTCACCACCCACTGAACTGAACACCAAGACTGCAAATTTCTATTACAAATCATTGGTAACACTTTAGTTTAGGGTCCAATTCTCTCTATTAACTAGGTGCTTATTAGCATGCATATTACTAGGATATTGGCTTCTTATTAGTACTTATAAAGCACATCAGGGTAAATGATGACAGAATTTTCATTTGTGGGTGAACTATCCCTTAATTCACCCAATACCTAAACTTAATAACAACTACCTTACTATTAATAAGCAGTAATTAGGAGTTTGAGGCAAAAGTCGTGATTAATAGTTAGTTAATAGTGAGAATTGGACCCTAAACTAAAGTGTGACCGTAATGTTTCTTAAAAAGCAATTATTACATGGCTCCTCAGGTTCAATATATTTTTTGCACTAGGGCTTCAACTAATGATTTGGATTATCAATATCAATTAATCAGTCTATTATCTCTTCGATTCATTTGATGATTGTCCACGTGTCCAACTGTAACGTGACATGACTGGCGGAAGTTTTCCAAGCACAGCGAAGACATGATTAATCGATAATCAAATTCGCTGGCAATTACTATTCATTAGATTGATTAGTAGTTGTCCTAGTTTGCACAACTATTGGCGCTTTTCCACTGTGTGGCACGACTCGACTCGGCTCGCTTTACTTTTCCACTGCTAATAAACCATCGTTTATTAGTTCACGATCTGCAGTTATACACACAAAAAAAAAAAAAAAGTAGACAGTATATGAAAAGGTATTAGCGTTTGCCATGTGGTTGATAACCAGTTTCGCTAGCTGAGTAGAAATACATAATCATGTTTGGCTTGGTCCCCTCAAAGTTGCGTTGGATTTGTGTAAAGGTTGAGAGGCTCATCTATCACTGTTTTCCATGTTCGTAGAGTTAGTTTCTGGAGTACATATATAGGCTATAATCTGTGTGTTTACACAGCTTTTTAAATAATGGCGGGTGCTGGTATTTCGCATGCGTTTGGCCAATGAGAGTCACTGATGTCACTGGTAGTTCCTATAGTGCTGGTTTAGACCGACTCTGAAAAGAGTTCCTAGAACTAAAATCGTTCCTAGTTCCTGCGGTGCGAACACGCCGAAAACCGGGAACTTCCGCCAATAGCTCTAGGAATTATGAAAAGAGTTTCCTCCGTAGCAGTTCGTCTACTGACTACGATATAGCCATTTCGTTTGCAAGTTGCGTGCGATGAAAGCAAGTCGTTTAAAAAAAAAGTGAACAAATGACACTGCCGTGGCTGTTGCAGACTAATTAAATCTAGTGGGTTTGGTGTCTCGTGCCTCAAATCCAAGGCCGCTGGTAGTGACGATTCTCTCTGACCAATCGGGGATCTGCAGTGTTTACACGTCACATTTTAGTGAAGGGCGTTGAAATTAATCGTTTCTACGATGCATCGCGATGCAGACGAGGACGACTCGGTATCGGTTCAGTAATAGACCATAACCGATTATAATGTACTGACGCTTTTCTGACGTCATTTGTCGCGTACGTGCTTTGTCGCGGTAGCATTCAATGGCAGAGGGAGGAGAGACGCGAGTGCGAGAAAATAAAAAATGCTCCAACTACTTTAAAAGCCGACATCTGGGCACATTTCGGCTTTTATGAACAACCTGGTCAGCACGACCTGCAGAAGACACGCGCTGTGTGCGCTCATGTCACGCTCTAATAGAATATGCAGGAGGTAATACCGCTAATCCACGCTAGCCGTTTTCACCCGAGCTGTTTTCCTTTTCTTAATGGCATAAACAAGCTTTACTCCCTTGAAACTTAAACTGGAATGTCACTGTTTCTGTCACTGAGACTTCCCAAACAGGCGAGCACACACACACGCGCGCGCACACACACACGCGCACACACACACACACATCACTTTTGAAGTAAAATGTAAAATTTAGGATGCGGTGCATCCCGATATCGAATTGAACTGAATCGATGACATGATAATCGTAATCGAACCGAACCGTGAGACCAGTGTCGGTTCACACCCCTAATTTGAGTTTCGGTACGGCTCGCTCGGACCCTCAACTGAGGTGGTGCTATAAAAGTACCAGGTACCAGGTACTGTACACAGGGGAAACCCCCCCACAGTGAGCCGTACCATGCAGTGGAAAAGCGGTGTATGTAAAAGAAAGAAAACTGTGCTATAGATTTCACTTATGAAGAAGTTTGACAGTGGAAATGAAACCTTGACTAGCGGACTGACTTCAGGGGGAAAGTGCTACAGAAGTGCCGAATATGAGTCTGCTTTGAGTCTTTTCTTCTCAGTGGATGCATGACACAGCAGGAATGAAGAGCTCCCGCTGCTTATCCTGCCAACGGGATCAGGACAGGAAGTCCCAAAAAACAAGGAAATAAAGATGCTATTGTGAGGCTGATTGTTTGCCTGGTTTCTGGGGCAGGACGGGCACAGAGAGCTCTCTCAGACGCTGGATGAAGGTATAAATAAAAGCTCAAAGCTCAGCACTCTTCACTCCTGCTGGACATCCGAGATACTTGATGTCGGCAAGCGGTTTTCTGGCTCGGATCAGGCGTGTAGCCAAAGATTTCAGTTCAGCTGAGGTTGTAATGGGGGCAGTCGCTCTTGCTTCACTGGAAAACGGTGATCAAGCTGAAAGTAGCTCTTCAGTTTCTGGGTCACGGCTGCTTTAACCCCTTAACTCCTTTATGAGAATGGATGTTAAAATGCACTATTCAAACTTAAATGGTTGTAATTCAAGAATGCTTTGGAATATAGACCTAAGTTTGGTCTTGTTTTAAAGAAGACACTCAGCAGAGTACTGCACTTCAACAAATTAAAGTATGAAAAAGTTATGGAAGTTTAAACTTACAGTAAATCAAATATACTGTACTTAATATTTTTTTCTTTTTTTTATAAAATATGTATTTTACAAAATATTTTTTACTATAAAATCAAAGCCATATATCTAACCAAGTTGTGTTCCAAATTTGAAGTTGATATCACAAAAATTGAAGTTCCCATGAGATTTTGTTTAGGCGTAGTACCAACAATAGCCACCGGGTGATATTGAATTCTCTTGAATTTAATTGTATGCATTCTGCCGTAACAAATTAATAAATTTCTGTCCAAATATCACTTCTGTCACAAAATATGGAACCTTGAGACTCAGACCTTTCTGACAATATGTGTTTTGTCAAGATTAGAAAAGGTTTTGATCATAAATTATGAAACATGACGACGCCCAAAAGGGGAGAGGCCAGATAAAATAATTTAGAGTACCGTTTCTATGGTAACGCAACATCCAATTTCAAATCGGATTTCACAGGATGAGTTCTGAGTTCGTAAGCTTTCGAATGATACCTAATTTTTATGATAACTACTAAAATATGTGATGTATAAAAAAGGCGATAAAAAAGATAATATTATATTTTAGAGGATAATATATATATTATATATATAATATATATATATTATTAAAGTATTTTTTATATATATATATATATATATATATATATATATATATATATATATATATATATATACACTTTTTAGAGGATAATATTATTATTATTATTATTATTATTATTATTGTATTATGGACAAATACTAGTTTATATATTTTGGTTAAAAAAATGAGCATGAAAACCAAAGTTTAAATTATTAAAAGTGTGTGCGTCGACTTTTTGTGACAAAGGCCAGAACTCCTGTTATGATGTCGATTTTTTTGAGGTGCACTCTTGTCATAAATTAATCTATTTTTGTTCCTACATAATTTTTAACAAAAAACAGTGGCAAAATATCTATTTAGGAGTCTTAGACCTTTCCAACGATATATAGTTTGCCATGATTAGATTAGGATTTAATAGTAATATAGTGCAGTAAACTTATTTGATGGGAGAACGAGTGTTTGATTGAGCATGTGACTGGATTTTGGAAGAGAAAGAAGTTCATTTCCATTGAGAATATCTGCTAAAAGCTGCTTAGCCAACATTTAAGAGTACACTAGCATACAGCAACTAACACTTCTGACTTCACCGGGTCTTTAATATGAAGACACCATCCAGCCAGAGCAAATCAAACATTTACTCTTTTAACAAATCACCCTTCTTCGTCTCGTTGGCTGAGGTGATTGGCATTCGCAGTCGGTCACACACTAATAGTGGCATCTCAAATCATTCATTGCAAATACACGGCTCTCAAATGAAAAGGGGGAAAATCAACAACCTTTCCTCGGTCATAAACGCTGCCGTTCATGGTTTAGCTATTAACAAGGGTTGGTGTCGAGGGGAACCGGGGGAGTGCGCTCGTCTCGCGGTGGACTCGACATGCTAAAGGTCAGGCTGAAACACAGCAGATAAAGAAAGAGAAAGGGTCAAGAGTCACATTGTTTCTCATTTTGCATAGACAAACAAAAGAGGCAGTCTACAGCAGACAAAACACTAACACACTGTGTGTCCTCGCGGCGATGTGCGGGCGCGGGACGGGCTGGTGGTGGTTACAGAGGCCGGTCAAAGGGCCAAAAGCCATGTAGGAGTGTGAGCCGTTTCTATGAGGAGCGGGAGTGTGGCGGAGGAATGCGGCGGCTTGGAGACGTGACGCGTTTAAACATGCGCTTTCGTGACACACTGCTGAGGCCATCCTTAAAAATATTCTTGTTTGCCGTAACCCGACCGACCCTGTCAATTTAGTACCGACCCAATTATTTATTTATTTTCCCTTTCAGTCCGACCGACTTGCCGGTTGTAAACTTGCGTTAAGACCGACCGATTTTTTTTTAACTCTTCAAACAACTAATACAAATGCAATAAAATAATATTAGTTATTAAGTATTGTGAATATAAATTGCCTAGACCTACATACAAACATAAGCTACGTTCTTTCTTTTAAATAAAAACCCGTGGCGCGTCATCTATGATTATGTTTACACCATTGGTTAACCGTTAACGCATGTCACACTACTGCCTGCAAGCTAAGTTTGCTTCGTTTCATTCACTGTCAATGGTTCGCGCTTGGTAATGATGGCTGCGGCTTTACTCTAAAGATTATTTCATTTTTATATGTTGTTGAATATGGTTTATTAAAAAATAAACATGCGAGAGCGTGTTATAGGCTATATGTCATGTTTTAGTCAGATATGACGACGCTACTGCAACACGCATTGCCGCAGATGAGAAGCTGAGCATCAACGTGCAAACTATCGCAAATCAAAGTGAAAGTAAGTCGCTGACGCTTAACACACAATCATCATCATTAAATGTAAAGAAACGAAATGATCTTACCAGGGCTGTTTCCGCTTTCTCTTATTGCGGGCTTTGATTCAGAAATTTTAGCTGATCAATAAAATAATGTAGTCATAACTGTTGCTTTCGGTGACGTGCACTCCATTAAATCTACATATAGCGGTAATTGAAGATCGGATTTATATCCGCAAAAAAACAACACACATTTAGCCTATGTAACCAGGTGTAAATGGAATCGTTTTGATAAATCAGATTGCAATCCGATCTGAGAAAACCGAGAAAACGCATGAAGTGGCCTGGTGTAAACAGCCCTTAGACATAGGTGAAAAATGTCATCCCCCCCCACCGACCCTGAATTTTTTTTTTTTTAAATGAAAAAATATATACTTTTTTATATTCTTTTTTTTATATAAAAAAAAATTTGGACCGACCTACCGACCCTTTTTTTCTTTTTTTTTGCTGTTACTGCAAACCAAAATATTTTTAAGGATGGCCTGAGAGAGAAACACACTGAACCGGCATAATGTGATGCATTTCAAAGGGAAACAGAAACGGATCATAGGGACTTGACTTTGTTTTCAATTTACACCAATAGTGTAGGCGTGTAGCGATGCCCTCATGTCACGATTCGATACACATCACGAGACTCAACTCACGACACGATATTACTGCGATACTCCAAGACACATGATAAAAGGGTAACAAATAAAATGTTACTGTTGATTAAAATGCTAGATTTGGCGTTACATAGTGTGTGTAAATGAATAGTCTCGGACTTGGTGCTGAAACCAAAGCACAGGACAATAGAGACGCCAGAACAACTATATTCA
Organism: Rutilus rutilus; assembly: GCF_951802725.1. Taxonomy (NCBI): domain Eukaryota; kingdom Metazoa; phylum Chordata; class Actinopteri; order Cypriniformes; family Leuciscidae; genus Rutilus; species Rutilus rutilus. The sequence continues at coordinate 37,047,193 of NC_140220.1, forward strand.
TGATTCTGAAGATGAAAATACTGATTTATTTAGATGAATATGTTTGCACTCTGTCACTGACTAGATGTATTTAAAATAATGTAGGCCACTTTTTACTGCTAACATCACTAACCACAAATATTCCCCCATTCAGCGGCGGCCTTAAAGGGTTCGTTCACCCAAAAATGAAAATTCTGTCAGTATTTACTCACCCTCATGTTGTTCCAACCCCGTAAGACCTTCGTTCATCTTCGGAACACAAATTAAGATATTTTTGATTAAATCTGAGAGCTGGCTCACTCCTCCATAGGCTTCTAAGGCATTATAACTTGCTGGCCCAGAAAATGTATTAAAGACATCGTTAATATAGTCCAAGTGACTCCAGTGGCTCAATCTTAAGTTTATAAAGCAACGAGAATACTGCGCAAAAACAAACAAAAATAACGACTTTAATTCCACTTTTCATTTCCTTCTCTCTGGGCCTCGAGTCTTTTCACGTAGTGTAATAGCGCAGCGCGTCTGTGTTACACGTCACCACGTAGGCTCACTATTGGCCGACGCTGGTCATGTGTGTAAGACCGTCCGCAGACGAGAATCTGAGAGACTCTTCATCAATCAGACACAACATCCTGAAGCTCAACTTCATCATCTTCATTACAAGCAGTGAGACTGACTGGGGCCGGTTTCACAAAGCTATTTTAGAGCGGTCTATAGTGTTAGACAAGTCTAACATGTGCTCATAGACTAGATCTAATGCAAGACAGTCAGAGTCTTCAGTGCTTTGTGCAACGCTCTGATTTAGATGTCTATCTGAAGTCTGACTATCTCCTATATCTAAGCCATAGTCAAAGTCTATCTTTGTGAAACCGGCCCCTGGTCTTCCCAGTGCTCTCTCCTATAACGCTCTCTGATCTTGATTAGCTGATGATTAATAAAGAGCAGCTCATGTGTATCTGTTGCTTTCGTTGACTTGAACGTTAAACTTGCATATGCGGGAACTGAAGATCAGATTTATATCTGTTTTGCGGAGACACTTGGTGTAAATCCTGAACCGGTTTAACTAATCAGATAGCTATGCGATCCATGCATTAAGTGACATTATTTTCTATTTTAGTTTGTTATTTTATCTTTTTTTATGTTATAAGAAAATTTGTATCAATAATACCCAAATGCATACAGTGCATGTGTCAAAAATCACTGTTTATGGTGTTCAAAGCAATGAAACTAGTATCACATTGGTGATCTATTTTTAACTTTCCATCTGTTATGTCATTTTGTGTGTTATATTTATATTTTAGTATGCATGTATTAATATTCATGCATGTGTGTGAAGCTAATTAAATTACAGTTTCTCATTAAATGAAAAATTATCATTGCAATACATTTTCATTGTGTTTTATAAAGAAAAAGATTCTAATTTTAACAGGCCATATTTATGGAAGCTTGTTTCCGCCACAGAATAAAACATTTTAAAAGATAATTGCGACTTTTTATCTCACAATTGCAAGTTTACATCTCGCAATTCTGACTTTATTTCTCAGAATTGTGTGATATAAAGTCGCAATCGCGTGTTATAAAGTCAGAATTGCGAGATATAAAGTCGCAATCGCGTGTTATAAAGTCAGAATTGCGAGATATAAAGTCAGAATTGCGAGATATAAAGTCAGAATTGCATGTTATAAAGTCAGAATTGCGAGATATAAAGTCAGAATTGCATGTTATAAAGTCAGAATTGCATGTTATAAAGTCAGAATTGCGAGATATAAAGTCAGAATTGCGTGATATAAAGTCAGAATTGCGAGATATAAAGGATATAAAGTCAGAATTGTGAGATATAAAGTCAGAATTGCGAGATATAAAGTCAGAATTGCGAGATATAAAGTCAGAATTGCGAGATATAAAGGATATAAAGTCAGAATTGTGAGATATAAAGTCAGAATTGCGAGATATAAAGGATATAAAGTCAGAATTGTGAGATATAAAGTCAGAATTGCGAGATACAAAGTCAGAATTGCGAGATATAAAGTCAGAATTGCGAGATATAAAGGATATAAAGTCAGAATTGTGAGATATAAAGTCAGAATTGCGAGATATAAAGGATATAAAGTCAGAATTGTGAGATATAAAGTCAGAATTGCGAGATATAAAGTCAGAATTGCGAGATATAAAGGATATAAAGTCAGAATTGTGAGATATAAAGTCAGAATTGCGTGAAATAAAGTCGCAATTGCGTGATATAAAGACAGAATTCTGACTTTTTTTCTCGCAATTGCGACTTTATATCACGCAATTCTTACATCTTTTCTCAGAATTGTGAGATTTAAAGTCCAATTCTAAGGAAAAAAAGACACTTTTTTATATATATTAAGTAATTGAGTATATTTGATGCTCAGGTTATAGTTTATCACATCAGCACTTCAGATGCCGAACACAACTCAGCGTTAAACTCTCTCTCACAGCCGTCCGAGAGTTCACACGTCTCAGCATGAGTGGAAACTATTTCATGCCTACTTTTGTTTCTTTGCTTCCTGCAGGAAGAAGTTAAAGCTAATTCTCAGTGGCACACAAAACACATTGAGATTATTTTTTTAGGGTCGCTTTTATCTGATTATTTTGAAATTATTATATTTTTCTATTTGCTTGTTGAACTTTTGATATTATGCTTTTATGTTTTTTATTTTTTTTACTTTGTCTGTATGACACTTTCATTAATGCATTGTTTGTATAATTGTATGTTTTATTGGATCTCATTCTTGAGAAGCGCTTTGAGATGATACTTTTAAAGATGCTTTAGGAAAATAAAGTTTATTATTATTATTATATATTTTTATTTAAAAGATCGCATAATAAGACCATGCATGTCACGTCACACATAATCTCAGCTTTATTTGTGTTGAAGTGAACTTCTCAGACCAGACATAGAGGAGCAGATGATCTGTGTCAATGGTAAAGCGATAAAGGCCAGGCTACAGGCTTGTTTATTCTGTACAGTGTGTGTGTGTGTGTGTGTGTGTGTGTGTGTGTGTGTGTAGGGAAAGAGACATCTTTGAGTGCTGACCCTGCTGAACATCCAACGCCCATCACAGACATCACACACAAAGCACGAGCGCACCAATGAAATATTCATTATGCAATGGTACAGCCACACAGGATGGAAAGTCAGGCGATGTTTACCATGTCAGCACCGGTTAAACCATCAAACACAACAACACAAAACACACACACACACACCCTTCCATGCTCCTCACGGAGATACTCCCAACATCATGTGCATGATCCATGTTTACCTTCACAGATACTTCACCTTCATCAGAGAGATGCCGAAATCCAGCCACATTATGAGCTAACGCAATGGTTTAAGTAAATTTTAATAATCAAAAAGCATAGCAATAATCTTATCGAATGAATTCATGAAACTTTGACTTTAAATGTTTTATTTTTAGAGCTGTGAGTTTGTGTGTGAATCTGCCGATAGTTTTCAGAACTTTTTCTTTATTTTTTTCTGAACAACCCCAAAGTGCCCTTCGGCTGTCTGCGACGGTCCCTGTTTTAATATGCATCTGGTCATAGAGATTTTTAGGCTTTTATGTCGGGCAGAATCTGCGATCTCTGACCCAGGTTGTTCGCTGGTGCCCATGGCTGAAATACGCGGTGTTTCCCACCAACTGGCAACCCGGGGTGTCGAAACACCATTGGGTGAATTGGCAGTGGGCGGAGTCACACAGACCGAAACAAAAACAGCACGTTTCCGGCTGTAGAAGTGTTCCTCAGAGAAACGAGTGCATGTTTCCTAAATATCTGCAAACATATTGTATTTTCAAGCTTTAGTACGGTCAAAAAAACACATACAGCACCTTTAACATAAGCGAGCTCAGCAGAATGATGCATGAAATGAAATCAATCAACGAATGTTTGGTAGGGAAATAAACTACAATAATGCATTCTTAAAGGGGGTCATATAATGCCGTTTTTGTACAAGTTAACATTAGTTAATAACAAGTTAATAACAACTTTAGGGTCTAAATGAAAAGTTTGTAATATAGGCTACTTTAATTAAAATTTCTCATTAGTATTGTAAGAAAACACTCGTTTTACCTGGTCAAAAACAGCTCTGTTTTCAGCACGCCGTTTAAGTGCATGTGTCTTTAAATGCTAATGAGCTTTGCTCCCCCCGCCCCTCTGTTCTGTGGGCGTTTACACACACGTGGAGTGTTGCCTTGACAACAGTTGAGGGTATATTTTGGAGAATGGCAGCGGGAGTCTCTGAGGACACATCTGTGCAACCGTATCAGTTTGAACCGGAGTCGGACCCGGAACAAGATGACGGCCCCGAAGAAGTTCGACAATTAAGGCTCGAACTGGACGTTTCTGAATGGTTGGTTAACGTAATGTCACTTTGATCTATCTTTGTATACTGGCAGGGTAGAGTAGTGAGGTACGAACGCTATGTGTTTACTGATGTATACATTAGTTCATTGACAGATTGATGTTACAGATAATGGTCATGAAAAACCTTTTTCCGGTAAATGTAGGCTTGTCCCTCAGTGATGCGTAACGTTATCTCTGCAGTGTTGGGTACAGCGCTCAGGGCTGAAGCACTCACATGAGGTCACGGCAGGAATGTTTCTAACAGTAGCTGAAGGACACCTAAGAATTTGTTGTAATGTATGTTTATGTCCAGTTTTATACTGACCCTCGTTTATAAAGCAGTCTGGTGAGAAATGATTCGCGCAAACATGAAAGCATTGACGTTGATCGTGGGGAACATTCCCTTCGAAAAACAAAACTCAGCCACTGCGTCTTCAGCGGTTCGGGTTTAGGAACATCAAGATGACTGTGTTCGTTATTACACCCGAGAACAGAACACCACACTCGCTTAGACGCCATTCTGCTCCAGCGTATCAACAATGGCGGACTATGATGACAGCTCGCTCAGGGCGGGTCTGTGTTGAAACGCTGCTGTCAATCAACAATCGTGGGAGGGGCGTCCGACTGTGTGACGTCACACGGTCAGACGGCTCGATCTGAGACGGGGGAAACATATAAGGAGATTTTTAAAAAAAACACTGGATGGATTTTTATCATTTTATGATGGTTGTGTACAGGCACTGCCAACACACATTTCAGTACAATCAACTTGTAAAAGTGCATGTACCATTATATGACCACTAGGGCTGCACAATTAATCGAATTTCTAATCGCGATTACGATTATGGATGTCACGATTACGTAATCGTTCAAAGCCGCGATTACAAAAAAAAAAAAAAAACACTCTGCGTGCATTTAGAGCATGTTATGAGAGGCGAATCACAACTACTTAAGAAAACCCAGCACAATAGGAACTACCAGGCAGTGACGTATGTGTACGCTGAAATAAAAAGTCTTTCACCCATGCTTTCACCTCAGAAAAACGGACGTTCAAAAAAAGGCACGCACAAATGCGGCGGCGCGCGCTGTCTATCGCTTCACTGTATATAAAGTGCAAAGGAAACTACGCGTATGAAACGTTGTTACGTTGTAAATGAGTAAGTCACGAAATAAAAGTAAAATACCAATAAATCACGTTACTGGTACGTCGTGTGTTAGCTGAGAAGGATTTGCATTCAGGTGATTTTCATTCTATTCACCAGGAGCAGTTTCCATGTTTCATTAACAGTTCTTGTTAGTATTGTGTATTCACCATGGTAACTGTCGTTTCAATATTAACCCCAAAATGCCACTTTATTTTCACTTTGTGTTATTTTTTTTATATTTTTAAATGTCTGTGGTGGCTTATACCAACATTGTATTAACAAAAGCTAGTTTGGGACTGCTATTTAATAGTTTTAGCATAGGCCTAATGTTTATTTCTAGTCTTTACTATTAGTCATATTCTTACAATTTATGTGTATGTTAAGTAAAGGGGGACAGTGTGTGTGTTCACAATTTTTAAGTAAACGTATAATAATATGCCTATATATATATATATATATATTTTTTTTTTTTTTTTTTTTTTATTATTTTTTTTTTTTTCAATGTAAATTGTGATAATCGTAATTAATAATCGCAATTACAATTTCAAGGGAATAATCGGCAATTATGATTTTTGTCATAATCGTGCAGCCCTAATGACCACTTTAATAAAAAAGTGCTTTAAAAGGCAATTTCCTTTTATTTTGAGCTGGAATTTGACAGACGTTTCTTTGTGATGGACTATTCCCCCACACAGTGTTCTGCTAGATCCAATTATAGACAGGAACTTCTTTTTTTAAACATGCTTCCATGCTGAATCTAAACAACAGGCCCGTCTGCAAACAACCAGCAAAAAGCAGATGCCCGAGCAAACAGCCAAAGGCCAGTTGGCAGAGCCTCACACACACACACACACACACACACGAGGAACACAGACACCTTCTCCTCAGGCCGCTGTGCTCCGGCCGGACGAGTCCTCGAGGGAGTTGGGCTCGCAGCTGCTGAACGAGGAACACACCTGAACATCTGAGGACACACACAACAGCCAGCATCCCGTTTCACCACCGTCAGCTCCAGCAGGAGCACACACACACACACACACACACACACACACACACACACGTCACAGAGTGGACATTAGTTCAGACGGTCTCTGTTAAAGGCACCATGAAATCAAAACTGACTTATTCTCTTCTCTTCTCTGATGATGAGGGCGGAGCAACCTGTCAATCACACGAGATCCACCAATAAGAGCAGGGATGCACCGATACCATTTTTTCAGAACCGATCCGATCCGTTACCAAAAAACCTGAGTATCGGCCGATACCGATCCGATATCAGCAGAAAAAAAATGTAGAAGATCAGTTAAAAAATTTAAGTTAATAAACTCCAAGACTAGAGCTTTATATTTTGGATTTGTACTGAACAAGTAAGCCTAGGCTATAAACACTAAAGTTTAGCTAACTGATCTTAAGTGTCCCGTTTGTGCCTGTATTCATAATATATTCACTCAAAATATAGGCTAAGCGTAGCCCATTATCCTCTGATAACACTGTCTGTGAGGATGTGTGGTTATCGGCTGAGGCTATAATTCTGTGAATTATAAGTCAATGTTTTGTAGCATTTCAGGAATATAACATACATCTCATTCTTGTAATTCAGTTGAACTGCATCATATCAGCATTAGCCACTGATAAACCTGTGGTTTGGTCATGTGACACTGCAGTGTTGACCAGCTTTGATCATCCAATAATGAGTCGACTATTAAAAAGAACAGCTATGTTATTTCTTAACATTAGTTAACAAATAAAACACAAATGATTTTTTTATTTATTTTTTATTATGAGAAAACTTGAAATATACTTTGTTTTAATAAATAAATAGAACAATAATAATAATAGTTGCATTGTTAATGTTAATGTTAATGTTTGTTGTATTGATGGTTTAAGTAATGTATATTTATTTAAGCTGAAACCGGTGTCAACATTAAGGGTGTGAATTTGAAACATGAATTTACATCGTGCTGGTTTAAACGCAGCAAACACAGAACACACTGTGTGACACGAGCTGCTTTAAAGTACGTAGCCTAGGCCATTTTCAGAGCGTCTAGCAATAGCAAGCTAGCTTTAAAAGTATTATATCCCTCCCTCCCTCCAGAGCATCTCCAAAGCCAATCATGAGAGACGGTGTTAAACTACCTCATGTCTCAAAGCACATAAACATTACAGTAATAATGAACGGCCCTAACTCTGCATAGCACGAAACACACACTGATGACCGTGATGTCTGCGCGAGCAGGTGCATGGATGTATGAAAATACATATGTTGACAGGCAGGTAGGACAGCGTATCACTGCATTCGGACCGAATCCAATGATTGGACGAACATTTTGTGGTCCTACGCCTTCCACACACACACACACACACACACACACACACACACACATTTAGACCACTTAGTAATTGCTGTCAGGATTTGAAGAGACTTTCAACCAGCATAACAAAAAACAATTTCTGGAACAAATCACCTACCCTGCCTTTAAGCAATATACAGAACAAGTTCCCAAATACTACACAATCCCTCAAAAGCTGAAGTAGACTAGATCAGACCACACGAATACCAAACACAACTCAACAGCAATATTAGGTTACCAGCAGCTGCTTAACAAACTTCCACAAAATCTCCACAAGATCCGTCCATCTTCAGAGCTGAACACTAGGGCTGTGTAATGCCTAGTTAGGCAGCATGGTGGCGCGCACGCATATGACGCCCACCTCACTGGGTTTGAGACACAGCCCTAGGATACAGTTGCCATAAATAGTGCACACTGCTCTGGGTAATAAATGAATGCGTTCATGCGATCCCTCACCTCGCTCCTAGAAACTCCGTTTGCTCTTCCTTTGCTCTCAGCACGGCTTCAGTGTTGCTGGTGTAAGCGGTTAACACGACGCCCTGCTCGTCCTGCTGTCGACTCATCTTCAGTGCCACATTATTAGGGAAGTTTCGGTGTAACTTCGGACGAACTGCGGCCACTCGACTCTCCCCTGACAACATGAATAATCAGAGTCATGAAGCTCCGCCCACTGGGCGGCGACACGACCAATCCTGGCGTGTCGAAGACTCGTCTAATGAATATTAATCACGTTATATCACGCTTACCCACCTGATTGGCTGAAATGCATACGTTGTTATCGTTTATTATGGGGAAGGCTTGACTCATGAATATTAATAACTTATGTACACATAAAAGATATTAGTAAATGCAGAGACAATGTTATACTGCTCTAAAAAACGATTAAACGTTTTAAATTAGACAGTAAACTTCAGTCAGTGCCTCAGAGATTAAATCATGTTTATATACTGTTGCACAGCGGCATCTATTGATCCCCAGTGATTTACCTCAACTCGCATCTCAGCTGATGTGTATTCATTTAATTACCTTAGTTCCGTTAATTAATAATGGCACCTCATATCTATCGGTCAGGTTGATGTGAAAAATACCTGAAGCCTAGTGTATTATTCTGTCACGTATAAGGCTAGATGTTGAGACCAAAAGTCCTGCAGTTGATCAGTGATATTTTCTCACGGATGTCATTGCCTTTTCCACTATTGATTTCTGATTCTGACTGATCTAACTCCCGTCGCTCGTGTTTTCCTGCTGTTCTAATTAGTTTTAGCAGTTCCATCTCCGGGATCTCTTTTTATCAGAAACACCATCTTTACTCGTGGATATGGAAAATGAAAATATGCTTGACTGCGTTATTGATATGAACTAATTTACAGTAGCCTAGTCAACATTTGAAGTGGATCAACAAAAGTTCTTCTAAGTTGTTCTAAGAGTAAAACGGGTATTGTTCAGAATTCATTTATAACTTTGATGAAAGGTTTTGATCCACTTCAAATGTTGACTACTGTATATTAGAATAATTCATCAGGTATAACTCTCTCCAAACTTTATGCTACTGTCTAAACTTTACGTTTTACTGCGTGCAAAACAATAAGCAGTAAGCACCAACCAATGGTAGTGATTTTGAACTTAAGAAAGCTGATCAAAATATATGCTGAGAGGAGTGAGGACCAATAGCGAAACATAACCTCCAAATAAATCTGCATTAACCCGCGCTTGCTCTGTCTCTCACGGTGCCGGAAAGCAAAAATCCCAAATCGGACACCCGGAACAGGATCCGGCTCAAATTAAGCACTGTACGCGAGTCTGGCTCAGGTGGAAGAGTGACCTCTGACCCGACGCGTGACGAGTGACCTCTGATCTGACGAGTGACCTCTGACCCGAAGCCTGACGAGTGACCTCTGACCTGACGAGTGACCTCTGACCCGAAGCCTGACGAGTGACCTCTGACCCCGACCGACACGTGATTAGTGACCTCTGACCCGAGACATAATGTAGGAGTAGCGAAAGCTCAGGTGAGAGTCGACGCCTCTCGCGGTTCAAACAAATAGAGCTGGGCAACAATCTCTTATTATTATAGTTTATTAGACTATAGTTTTTTAAAGTTATAAATAGGGATATTTTTCTTACACAAACGCATGGCTTCGCTTCATAAGGCCTCTATTAACCCCCTGGAGTCGTATGGATTACTTTTATGATGGATGGATGCACTTTTTGGGGCTTCAAAATCTAAAGCAATATTCACTCCCATTATAAAGCTTGGAAGAGCCAGGATATTGTCTAATATAACTCTGATTGTATTCGTCTGAAAGAAGAAAGTCATATACACCTAGGATGGCTTCAGGGTGAGTAAATCATGGGATCATTATCATTTTTGGGTGAACTATCCCTTTAAAATGGGTTTGATCTCAGCCACACCTGTTCAGGGATTTTCCAGTCAGAAATATACTTTTGCTGATGTCATTGTTGTACAAAGAGCAGAGCCTATCAGAAGCTTCGGTGACCCAACACAAGCCTAAAGCTGAGACGTGTGCTCGTTTTGTTCCATTTGCCTGTAATTTGCCTTTTGTGTGTCAACAGTGCCCCACTGTCAAGATTAAATTACATCCTCCTTCCTGATGACATATTAAACTGTGACATATTATACCCAAAAATTCTTCATACAGTGACTACCAGTAAAATGTATACTAATTTTGAAAAAATATTTTTTACACTTTGATCTGACCGTGTTTTGCTTAAAGGGGCGGTATAATGCCCTTTTCACAAGATGTAAGATAAGTCTCTGATGTCCCCAGAGTGTGTATGAGAAGTTTCAGCACAAAATACCCCACAGATATTTTTATATCGCATGTGAATGTTGTCACTTTTTGAGCGCGACCAAAAATGCACCGTTTTTGTGTCTGTCCCTTTAAATGCAAATGAGCTGCTGCTCCCGGCACAGGGGGCGGAGCTTCAACAGCTTGCACTCACACACACACATGCACTGAAAATTTTAAAAACTTTTAGCCTTTTATGTTCAAACCGAAGTCAGACAATGATGGAGAGACTCAAGAAGTCACAACATTTCTGAATGGTTAGTTGATGAATTTAAATGTAGCTTATGTGTAGTTATCTTCTAGTCATTAGCATATTCTGTATTGATAATCTATAAATCGTGTTCAGGGGGCGGGGTTTATGTAAATTCTAGTGTTGGTGATGTCACTAACCCGGGAGGAAGCTCGTGTAGCAGGGACGGACTGGGGCTAAAAAACAGCCCTGGACTTTCTCCCAAATAGGCCCATCATCCGGCCATTCGCCTCTAGCCGTGTGGGACAGACACTAGCCAGGATGTCCTGATACTATGCCACAATACTGTAGCCTATCAGACAAGGTATTCACAGCATCTCAAAACCAATGATGATAATTGGGGTTGTGTTTATTAATGAAGCCTCAGCCTTCAAATAAAAACAAAAAAAATGTACAATGCCATAAAATACAAATAATGAAATGTCACTGGCTACAGTAACCCAAATTACACAAACTTGTAATTATAAAACATATAGTTAGGCTACTGTATACCAGGGATCTCCAACCTTTTTGTGTGCAAGGGCTACATCTAGAAGGAATTTTTATTTGTTATACTCCAATATTTATTATACATAACATGGTGAAGCTTTTTTACTTTTCACCATCATATGGGAAATAATAAAATATCTTGATATTCTGGTTCAGACTTAAAAGCGTTTAAAAAAAATCCTGAAAACTTATGAAAATTATTTTTTTGTTTAGATTTTTTAGTTTTTTTTTTTTGTTGATTTTCTATAAACCTATTGTACGTGTTATCAAAAACAGTAGCCCAAACATTTAGTATAAATATAAATGAAAAAAAATAAATAAACTGCCATAACTTCTAAACAAAAACATTACTGCATTACATTTAATACATTTATACATAACTGTATTAATATAACAGCATTTTTAATAGTTAATTCATAGGTTTTGGTGTGTAATGTCTTCTAACTGGTTTGTTCTCGGAACAATGTTTCGCCTGTTTTTTTTTTTTTTTTTGCGTCAATATGTTGAGAATATCAGCGCTGTTTCATCTGGCTTTTTACAAGCTTAAATCACATAGTCATTTGTGGTTTATAATAGAGATAGAGAATTCTGCGCTGAATTGAAATGCTTCTCAGACCTCAGTGGATCGCGCAGCTCTGTGTAATAATGTTCGCGTGATCGAGATCAGCTTTGTCCGCGATCGCTGTTTTTTGGGCCGATCGAGCTGATAATGCGCTGCTCAGATCAAACAAGTTTTGTTCCGCTTTTTAAGCGTTTGCCATTTGATGTTTCTCATACGCAACGCAAATGACAGCGTACAATCAAAGAGAGTTGGGTAATTTTGTAGAGGCAAAAGTTCAAATTGAAACGTTTAGTTGAAAAGGTCGCAAAATTATACCATTTATTCGAAGTCTGGAACCCCGACGGCAAGTTGGAGCTATTTATAGAATGTGTTTAGCGGGCAACTCACAGGCACCACGTTGGAGACCACAGCTATTCAAATATAATGTAAGCAAATTTAAAAGTGCAGCCTTATAAAATGTCAGTGGCTATAGGCCGACTCTTCTTCCTCAGTTGTTGTTTTTTACACGTAGCATAAGTGATCATATTAGTGCCCCTGCTGTTGGCTTTTAATACTGCTTTATTAGACTTTTTTTTTTTTTTTGTGCCGACGGCCCTCGGTTGGACGGCCGTTCTGGACTTTTCCAGAACGCACAGATTGTCAATCCGTCCCTGTCGTGTAGTCTCTACCAGCCGTTTGTTGTAGTCCTTAAAAAGCGATTTCTTTAAAAGCAGATATCTCCCTTTGCTTTGAACGTTGAGCGTCGTAACTTTGCAGATGTTGTTTATGCTCAAACAGCAACATTACACACTAACTAAAGTTAGAAAAGTCAAATCATAATCAACCACCCCTTTAAGTGTTTTTTCTTTAATTGCTAATGCGACCTTTATACGCCACAGACTGAACAAAATGAAGCATTACTTGGTGATTGGTTGAGCTAAACTGGTGTTATCTAATTGTGTAGTTAAATTTAACATCTGACAGATATTCAACATAATTCATGTGTGAGACAGTCTAAGGATGGACAAAACCAGTCAAATATCAACTGAGTTCTTGTCATCTTTTATTACCATTTTCTAAACTGTAGTGAATAAACTGTGATAATGTGAGAGATGTTGAAGGAGTCTGAACACACTGTGAGCACTGATGGCTGTGTTTGGGCCGAGCTGAGAGTGGAGGAACACAGGTACACTGGAGGACATTATTTATTCAGTTCAGTTCCTAAACGCTCTTCAGAACACAACCGCACGTTTCCATTACCATCATCAGAGCCGTTTGTTCAGCGTGAGCGTCTGCAAGCTGCTGGAGTTGTCATGTGTGAGTGTACGGTCCAGTCAAAACACAAGCACATGTTTGTTTTCACAGCTGATCTGTGATCAGACCCGTGCACGATATTAATGAGGACGGCAGAAAACACAAACATGGATTTTGCATTGTCTCATGAGGTATTATCATTGTTGTATATTTAAAATAACACATTTAAATGATTTTAGAGGTTTTTGAAGACAATCATGCATGGTGTGTTAGTGACACAATCAAAATATTGACTAATTAATAATTAAGCATCAACTGCCTTAGGTGAATGGTGTAATTTCTGCAACAAAAGCATATCATTTCTGCAGGCACTGTAAAAAAAGAGTTATAACAACATGTGTTTTTACATTGCTTTAACTCGTCAAAATAAGTAAAGCAATTTTCAACTTTTTTTACAGAAGTTATGCAAGATTCAACTAATTTTTTTAAGTCAGTTTAATGTAATTTAAGTTGAAATGACTTAAACATCCAAGTTGATTGTACTCAAATTAAGGCAGCAACTTATTTTTACAGTTGTGTGTGCCACCGTACATTTACAGTGGTTGCTAGGGCGTTACTAGGGTGTTCTAGGCGGTTGCTAGGTGGTTACTATGGTATTTTGGATGGTTGCTAGGGTGTTCTGGGTGGTTGCTAGGCGGTTGCTAGGGTGTTCTGGGTGGTTGCTATGGTGTTGCTAGGTGGTTCCTAGGGTAGCCTATTCTGGGTGGTTGCTATGGTGTCGCTAGGGAGTTGCTAGTGTATTTTGGGTGGTTGCTATGGTGTTACTAGGTGGTTGATAGTTGTCAAAGATGGTTACTATGAGTACTATGAGTTCTTAAAATCTTTAAGAACGAGTGCCATTAGTACGGCATTCAGTGTAATGAAAATAATAATTTTGAAAATGAAAATGAAAATGAAAATCAGTGTAATTTACAGTGTAATGAGTGTTGTGTGTGCCACCATAGGGTTATGTGTTACTGGTTTGAGTAAAAATAAAAAAGTTGCTTTGTCCAGAATTGTGTATGGTCAGAGTAGGTACTGATGAAGAACTTAGCCTACTTTCCGTCTGTTAATGAAGTGCTAAAAACACCAGGAAACGTTCTCAGAACTTGGGTGCGAGGGTGTCGAGTTACATTCAAGATATTTTAAGGCATGAAGAAATTAATTTCAAGGAAACAACATTTAAATGTCATTTTAGTGATCAAAGGTGAGTTTTAAGGGATGAAATGATTGACCACAGGGGGAAATAGAAATAACATTTTCTTAAAGGGAATGTTAGCTAAACATTCTTGCAACATATATTTGTTAACAGGGAAGTATGTATGCGAGTAGTTTTCGTAGAAACTAACTATGTAGTGAGTACGGTCATGCTACAGCCACCAGGTTGAAATCATCATGTGACCTGTAACGTCATCCGTCATGATGCTATTGACTGGCATGTACAAATGTGCTCTTGAACCTGTCAACACTGCTATTGGTGAGAAATGTTTCACTGAAAAAAAAGGAAGAAATTATAAAGTAAGAGTTCTATTCCCTGAGAACATCATTTCTGCACCTCCTGCAATCTCATATTGGAATGGTCTTTTTGATCATTTAAATTGGAAAAATATATGGTCCGTACAACAAAGGTTTCTCCTCACAAACAAAGTAAAAGAAATATATTTTAAATTAATTCAGAATATTTATTTACCCAGTCAAAAAATTTGTTTAAAAAAAAATTCAAATTTGATTTTGACACTATTTGCTCTTTCTGTCAGAATGACACTGAAACTATTCTTCACTTGTTTTGGTCGTGCAGTTATACTCAGTTATACTCAGTTATACTCAGTTCTACTATGCAACTTTGGAAAGATGTTAGTTGGTTTATCTCAAGCAATATCTTGCAAAATTTCTCTATGAATCCCAAAACTGTTATTTTTGGATTTTTTTGAAGCGGATTCAAATGCCTGCTTTATAATAAATGTAATTATTGTAGATTTTTATTCACAAATGTAAGTTTTTAAATTGTAAACCAATTTTTTGGGTATTCTTACAAGAGATAAAACATGATTTGAATACAATTTCTTCCTCCCTTAACCCAAAAGCTCTCAGAACATGTGCGATTTGCAAGACCTACAAACTTTTTACCGTAATAAATGTTTAGATATCTTTTCATTTAAGTAATGCCCTCTGTCTTTCTTTTGTCTTGTTTTTTATTTTATTTACATCACTGTCTAACTGTTTTTTGCTTTGTGCGATGATGTTGTTGAAGTGTTTTCTTTCACTATTTTTATATTTTTGTTATTCTTAATAATTATTGTTGTGTTCTGATTCTGTTATTTCACATTGTAAACTGAATGCTCAAATAAAGCATAAAAAATAAAAAGCATGCACAAATGTGCTGGATGTCTGTGGGATTGTTTCAGCATGGAGTCTCTGATCGCTGTCCTCAACAAACACATGACCTCAGGAATCATTCACGTGACGTCTGAAGCATGATGGGACAAGGGACAAAGTTTAGTACTGAGGTTTAGGGGCTTGTCATTAATGACAAATGTTGTGACCCAAATGTTGTTTTTATCTCGCATTTGTCTTTTGTTCACCTTTATCATGCATGCTTTTTTTGTGCAACTTTTCACATATTTTGGATTATTTTGATTAACGCATTTGTTCTTTTTTTGTTGTTGAGTTTTTGGTGTTTTCTTCAGTTGACATCTTGGACAACTTGAACAGTGCAATATTTAGATCAAAACACCAGTGTTAACAATCTTCAGGAAGTCAATCTATCAGCTGCTGACTTATAGATAACTTAGGCTGGGAAAACATGAGCGCAGAGCGAATGGCAGGTTTGAGAGTCCTTGTCGAGCTCTTCTTCAGTTGTGATACTGCCCTCTAGTGTTCACCGCTCGCTTCTGCGTCTTCAGCCTCTCTCTGTTTCACACAAACAAACAAACATTTCGTTCTGACAGTTTACAGCCATTACAGAGGCTCACCTTCTCATCTGAATCCGTTTCTACATTTACTTTTATGCATTTGGCGGACGCTTTTATCCAAAGCGACTTACATTGCATTTCAAGGTACACATTTTACATTCTAATCAGTTCTTGCTTTCCCTGGGAATCGAACCCATGACCTTGACCATGACCAACGCTCTACTGTTTGAGCTGTTTGAGCCACAACATGGTCAGTTTTAGAGAGTAACAGGTCAGTTTGATCATCTCTGAGTCTTTATCATTCTTAATAGGCTTACATTTATTTGTGGCTGTCCACATCTCAACCCTCATGGTGAAACAGATGAGCCAGACACGAGCTCTGAAGCCACATCTAATCACTGGCGTCAGACGCATTTGTTCAGTGTCGTGGTTCACATTGAGGAGCTCTACAGATTGTAGCTTCATATTCAGGGCTGATCTTCATCATCATCATCATCATCATGGAAAGCTCAGCTTCATTCAATGCTCTGAGCTCTTCTTGAGTTTTTTTATTTTTTATTTAAAGAAAACTATTTGTCCTTGGATCATTTTTCTAATAATAACTTCTGTATTTGTCATTCAGTTTGTGACGAACAACCCTTTTTGTGGAAAGTGCTGTTTCAGTGCAGTCGTTCCCTAGATACGGCCATTAACAGCCGGTTACAGTCAAACCAGAGAATGGTCAAATTCGGAGCAACACGTGGCATCACAAAAGATACAGCGTCTTAGATTCAGATCACGAGGAAGACGGCTGAGAAAGAAACGTTGAGCTCAAACTCAGCACAGAAATCTCATGCTCTGCTGGAGGAAACAGCCCTTCTCCTTTCTCAGGGTGAAATGGATACAGGCCGGCTGAAGAATGGACTGAAATGTTATCTGTTAATAGCGGAGGTGTCAGAGCTGCTCCACACATGCTGCTGTTATCATGCATTTTCAATCAGCGTCTCTACATGCTGCTCTTGTTGATGCACTACGCGTTTCATGAAGTTTACATTCTCCACAAAATGTGATCAAATTTCATCAACATCATCAAATGCATTAATGTTTGCAATGATTTTGACAACCAGTTCAATTGTATTTACAGTTTCAGGCTGAGAAGTCAAAATCACACAACCACTACTGTAAAGAAAAAGGTTTTGGTAATGATATGTAGATATTTGCAGTATTAAAGTTTGTCTGAATGTCTTTGCAGTTTAACTATAGTCCTATGTCAAAGCAAGCGTCACTTATAGTAAAGAAAGTTGCACAAACACACTTTATAATCAAAACAATCAAGTTTGTCGGGTTTGAACAGCTAAATCAATAGATGAAGACGGTTAATGCTGTGTGTTTGTTTGTGGTTAGTTAGTTAGTGGGTGATGTTTCTGGTTCATGTGATTCTTGAGCAGAACTGACTTCATACGTCCACCAAAACACCAGCTGATTCAAACACAACGAGACTTCAAACATGATTAGCTAAAGGAGACATTAGTGAGGAGAAAAATCCAGCAGCATTTGACAGACACAAACGGAAAAGGTTCTGGTAATTATCTGTCAGGATAACTGTGTTAAGTTGATCTCCTTTGACCCTAAAACACAACACAATGCCATGCGTAATTCAAAATACTAGTAAAAATTAAATTGCCCTGTTTTTAAAGGCAGCAAATACAGACTCTTGATCTAAACAGTTTTTTGTGCCTCAAACACGTCATTTTCTAAACGATCCCAGAGGTCTCACCGAGAATAAAAAGCCCGGCGTACTCACCAGAGCTGCAGGTAACACACCAGTTTGGTGACCATGACCTGGGGCCGGGGTCAGAGGGCTGTGTGACCCCCGTATGGCAGCATGTACTGAGCTCAGTCCTCACACACCTCACCTGCTTCCCTTCTCTCCGCCTATGCATAATCCCATTAAATGATTAATGAATTTTTGACACCACGAGAGAATCCTCAGACACAGGACGCCGCCAGACAACCTGACCACATACTGCACTGCGAGCAGGACTTCTTTGCTATTTTACTTTTTCCTCATCTTTATGTTGAATCAGTCATTTTATAGCTGCTTGACTGTATTAAGCAGATCAGAAAGAGCTGATCGCCTGTGGAATCTCTCCATGTTTAGATATATATTAAATCGGGTGCTGAGATGACCAAATACACCAAATAATGGACACAATTTGCAATTTGGTAATGCTTTCCACCATAACTATCGTGAGACGGTGGCGTGTTACTGCTAATACTTCATGCACTTAATCCAACCGGATTACAGGACAGCGGCTGTTCAGGATTAGAGCAAACTTTAACTGCACTACTACATCTATAGTTCCCTTCTAAGGGTACGTCTACACGACAACAATGTGCTTAAAACTGAGAAGTTTTTCCTTTGAGTTTTCCGCGTACAGACGACACCACTGTCAAAATGATCCCCATTCACACGGATCCGCGAAAACGACTAAAAATGATGTATTCTGCTGCCAGGCCACTAGATGGCGATGAAACATTATGGACTGAACACGTGATACACATGCAGGACGTCATCGTCTTCACAGATTCACTTTTTTGTTGTTTACACGGAGGCGGTGTCGCGTAAACAGCCCCTAAAACTTGTCTAGGTCACATTTCACCACAAATTCAATTGAGAAAAAAGCCTAATTCAGTGCCTGTAGATGTTTTGCATCGTGTCAGTAAACAATTACCCTTCAAAGTGGATCTTAAACGCTGCGCGCAGCATGCAGTTGACGCTATGGGAAAGCTCCTACGCGAGGCGGTGTCTGAGAGACGTGTCTAAACACGGCAATCTTATTGGTCAAATGTATGGATGTGGCGACATAGCATAACGCGTCACTCGCCGCGTTTCCATTACCCTTCAAATTGCGCAAATTGAAATTGCGCATTGAAAATACGCCCAATGGAAACACGTAATTTTCGCAAAAACTCCCATTTATCGCAAAAAAGTTTTTCCGCTCGCATGAGGAGGTTTTTCAGGCAATTCGAAAAAGAAATATTTCGCAAAACTCCAATGGAAACAGTGTTTGCGCATTTACAGTCACCTGACGTAGATGAGGCGGTGTGTTTGGACAGAATACGAGACAGAGCTCTTTATTAAACTCATATAAGACAAAAGAATTACAGGAATAATGGATTCTAAACCTCAAATAAATGCCACAATCAAGACCTCGAAGCAGATCTGAGGGAGAAACACCCAGAAACTCCTCATATGAGCCGCTCACAGGTATAATAAGGGTCGTTCCTCACCATTAATGCTTGGAAAACACACACACATCTCCTTCCATTAATAATAATGGCCAGTGCAGTGGCTGGGATATAGTACATAAACCCACCAACGTCCGTTGCCATGATTTTTGGAATGACTTTACTTATCGTGAGAGGAAAAAAATTACGTTTTAGTCGCATAACATCAGGTAATGGAAACGCCGTCATTTCACAATAGTTTTTTGTCGGAATTTAGAAAAAAAACGCAAAAGTTTTGCGCAAATCTGTAATGGAAACGCGCCTACTGAGACCATAAATAGATGCCAGAAATGCACGTCGCCAGCTTCTTCGTCTTCAGAAGCTGTATGTTTGTTGAGTGTGTGTCTGTTCTTGTGTGTGTGTCTTTAGTCAGTAGTTAAGCTGGGTGCACACAGTATGATTTTAGCCACGATTTGACCGTCTGAGACACATTTAGCAAATCGTTAAAGAGTCCTCTGATCCTAGGCTAAAATCTGAAGTCTTTAATCGTAAGTTTGACATGCGCACCGACAGCCGATTCATGACCATTGCGCTAAAATTTTACCTCGACGAAATTCTGGCGGTGTGAGAAGGTTTGATTCACAGTCTTGCAGTGACTTCTCCTACGACGGAGACACCATTGTTGAGATTCACGTGCTGATTGTTGATGTCTGTGTGTGTCATCGTAGATTAACTTTTCATGCTCATGTTTGTCAAAATCTTCTAACTGATTGTTATAATATTGCTGGATCTCATGCTGCAGTAACAGGGTTAGTGATGTGAATATTAATGGTACAACACAATTGTTAGATCAGTGAATCAGTCCATTTCATGATGATTATAAAGCCATCAACAGCTAACCATCGTCACCTGATCTCATTTCACTTTAGCTTTATTTGCTGCTGCAAATGTGTTTGACAAACACACCGTCACAGCAGCAAAAAAAAAAAAGACAAAAGATATAACGAGTTAAGAGCTCAACTAATGGAAACACCGATCACTGTTATGGTGACTTCTAATGAAACACATTAGAGTTAAACCCCTGGTAATTCTCAATAAAAACTTTTGTAGTCGTCTGACAGAAATAAAGTCAGTCTGGTTAGTAATAAGTGAAGCTGTAATAAGTGAAGTCAGTTGTAGTTCTTGTGTTTCTGCTCGGCTCTTTTCCTGTTCTCTTCTTTCCTTCAGTGATTCTGCTTGTTAACAGGCTTATTAAGGCTGAGATGACTCCATATTTAATATACACAGATTTTGTGGCTCAGATAAGGTCCAGTTCTGGTTTATTTCTTTGCTCTTGGCTGACATCTGGCATTGCTATGGCCTGCTTGTGGCCCAGATCATCTTTCCACGTGTGCCAGATGTGGGCCGGATCTGGGCCGACACAATGTTGCTATGTGGGAACCGGCTTTAGAAAAACTAGGTCAGTCCTTGAGTGGGCTTGACTGTGTTCAATGACACAAGTTTAGCTTACCAGGGCAAAGCATACCAGTACCTTCCTTTCGGGCCTAGCCTTCCTAGACACCTTCATCAAGTGCATGGATGCTGCTCCTCTGCGACTCCAGAGCATTCGTAGCCTGGAAATCCAGACCCAAATCTGAAAGATTAATGCCGGGTACACACCAAAAGATATTTCCCCCCTTCCGACAATCCTAGCTGTGTCCCGATTATCTTGATGGTTCAACAGATTATCTTATCAGATTTCCCCTTGGTGTGAGGTGTGTTAAGAGTGTCCGAACCTGATCGGAAGAACGTCGGAGCCGCCCCGATCACGAATCGTAAATATTCAGAAATCCTGATGTGTGGGGGGAACCCCGAGGACAAACGTGCGCACGCTCTGGAGATTATCACGTGAAACGAAACAATATCCAATCAGAAAGCGAGATGATGGAAGACGGAAGCATACAGCAGAGATGGAGGATCAGCTTGTTGATCAACCCAACAGGTATTGTTGTTCCAACAACAAAATCATTCCAAACACTTTCATCGCAATTTCT
The DNA here is from genome assembly GCF_951802725.1 of Rutilus rutilus. Lineage (NCBI taxonomy): Eukaryota > Metazoa > Chordata > Actinopteri > Cypriniformes > Leuciscidae > Rutilus > Rutilus rutilus. The sequence goes on from NC_140220.1 coordinate 37,068,574, forward strand.
TCCTGCATATCGTCCGCCATGCTTATTCTGAAGTCTCGCGAGATTTTGCGAGATTTCCTGTGTTCACAGTCGAGACTCTGGTTGAAGATCTGTTGGTGTGTGGTGTGCTGTCTTTGTCACATCATGGCACACCACACACACTATAGGAGCAAAACGCTTAAATCTAGGATTTTTAGTCCTCATGTTTGTGGTCTATCACATTTTGAAAATCTTATAAAGATGTAAAAAATCGTTTGGTGTGTACCCAGCATAAGGGTCTGACATTGAGTAATGAAAATCGGCCAACTCGAGGGGCGGCACCAAGCATGCGTTTGAAAATCTCACTGCACGCAATTGGATAACACTACGACCAATCACTGTCACTGTCACTAGCGCTGTCGTCATCTGTTTAGCTCGCCTCTGGCCCGCCTATATCAGATAACCCGATGTGATTGGTGCAGCTCGGCTACAAGGGCATAGTTAATGAGCATCATTACTGGATGCCAGAGTAAACTCGTGCTCTCGCGAGAACTCTGGATTTCCAGGGTAGAGTATTCGTGTACTCAACTACATAGATGGTTAATATTAGCCCAGTCAGAAGAGTTATAGAAGAGTGTTTTGACACCACAAAATGTTAGAAAGGCCACCAAAACAACATGGTTTACTGGAAATATTTTATCAGCATAAGCAGTTTCCAAAACAAATCCATAATGCAAAATATTGAGTAGGAATAACAAAACCATTTCAAACTACACCATGATGTAAAAAAAAAGTTAAAACAGTACAAAACTGAGAATATCGATCCCTGTACATTCTCCTCAGTGCGTCAGAAATTCTGAAGATCTGCGGGATGTACAAAATTATATCTGAAGAGTCGGTAAGCCAGGAGTTGCCCTCCAGAAATCATCATCAGTAACCCAGAGCCTAAAGGAGAGAAGACAGACGCACAGTTATCATTACATTACGCACACGATGAGTGACCTGATTCACTTTAGAGAACAGAAGTTACCGAGAGCAATCCACCAGTGCTCTGTTGAGGGAAAATCAGCCATAACTGGAACAAAAACGACAGACAAAACAGGGAGACAATTAGACATCATGTGCTTTCAAATATACATTTATAGTGGATATAAAGAGTCTACACCTGTTAAAACTGCTGGTTTTAATACAACGAAACAAAGATAAATCATGATGTTGGTTTAGTTGTGCTGATGATTAGTTCATTCTGAACACAGGCACATATGCGATCATAAAGGGGTGTGGACACTTATGCCGTTAGTTTTGATCTTTTTGTCTCTGAAATCACTCTGTTTTCAGTGGCATTGGTTGAAATGTTTACATCAAATGTGCAAAAGTTCTGAAATGATTGACAGTAGTTAAGAAAAGTGATGTTGGGCCTAGAAAAATTGACATCATTTTGTAATCATATTGCGTAGTTGTGCTTGGAGTTGGTTGTTTTATTTGTGATAATAACGCAATGAAACATGCCAAATTGTGCTGACATCATTTTTGGCCATACAAAGAAATCCAAAGAGTCAACCAAATATTAATAACTGATTACGTTTTAATGACTACTGATATACGTCAGCTTTTTTGTTTTTCTTTGCATAGTAAAATAAAACCTGTAGCTTGCAAAAATAATTTTTTGTAATATTTTACAAAATATCAATTATTTTCCTCATATTTTGATGCTTTAATCAAACTCGTAGGGTCATTAAAAGCAAATATTCCCTCCGGACATCATCTTTGGCAACTACTGTAGATCAATATATGCTGAAAAAGCTCTCAAACAAAGATAATTCAAAGAGATCTGCCTACATTATTATGCCATACAAATAAAGCATTGAGTAGAAATATGTCTGTAGAAGTCCTTATATTTTTGTGCCTGGTCACTGACCGCCTTCCCAGCAAACACATTTACGTTGTGGCAACGTCTGGAGCACGTTGCATTCCTACTATGTGCTCGCAACATTGTAACAACGTAGAATTGTAAGACGCGACAGGGCTGTAGCAAAGTTGCTGCGCGACATTCAGCAACTGAGAGACGACGTTCTGACAATTAATTTTTTTTTATGCTAGATATTGATATCCCCCATTTAGCATGTTATGTTTTGTGGTTTACTTTTAAAATATTGTTTATCCTTATTATTATTTATGGGCCTAACAGTAAATCCATTATAATCAACACCTGCAAGTATAGCCTACACTTTGAAGAGTAAAAATGAAGGTTAGCTAATTCAACTTTATTAAAACTGCTTATGGTAATCAAATTGCACTTCCAAAAGTCATACATTTGTGAAAAAAAACACAAGAAAAAAAACATATTATACAGGGAGTGGACTAACGTTAGCTAGCATGAGCAGAGATGAGAAAATCTAGCAAAGAAACCAACGAGACGACAAATCAAAGGAAAACATAAACAGGTGTGCGAGCAGTTACAATTTTATTTTTTTATTTGTTCTGTGCTTTTCCTAACAAAAAAAAAAAAAGGAAAAAACATTAACATTAAGGAGTGCAGAAATCAATTACTCATCATTAAAGTCATTTTGGCTTCATACTTTTGGCATAAAGTTAAATATTTGTCATACCTGACCAGAAGATGTTCAAATAAATGTCACATTAGACAAGGAAGTTGTAGGTTGTGTTTGAATAATTACGTATCTTATTTAGCTGAAGTAAATTAAACGCAGTTCTCTCGTATCCTCGATGAAGAACGAGAGAACACAATGAGCCCAACGATCAGTTGAAATGTAAAAGGCTGATTGGCGCTTCAGGGCAGTGACGAGTACATGTGTCGTCCAGTGGTTGTCCAGACACCCTCGGCACAACCTTAAGCAACGGCCCTGAACGGTGGTTCAATGTCAACATTGTGACAACGCTGTAACAACCTTTACCACACAACGTAGTTATAGCAACCTTATGGCCATGTTGTTAAGACGCTGTTAGAAGGTTGGGTACGTTGTGCCAACGTTCTGCGTTTGCTGGGTTCACACCACAGTAATCGATTCAATCAGTCCAAGGTGGACTTCACGCCGTTCACACAGGACACGTTCCTGTATTTCATCTGGTTGGTTTATGCACATGTGAATACAGTGTCTCTGAGTGTGCTTTAGTGAGGTGTTGCAGACTCACAACATGAAGCTGCTACTTCAAGCTGGATTACTCTGACAGTATAGAAATATTTATCACAGAAATCAAATAGCCACAGGCCAGGGTCACACTTCATTGTATCTGCCTTGGTAAACATACTTTTTCACTAAGCATTACGTCATTATCCAGAACGGCAACTCAAGTTCACAGATTAAAAGAAAAAGACATAATTCTGTGTATTCACTAATCTACTTCATTCAATCGCCACAGTGCAGGTCTCTCACCGTACAGTGAAAAGAGCTGAGCGCTGCTTTACAGTCGTCTGAGGCTGACCGTGTGTTGTGTGGGTGAAGATGTTTTTCCACTAATAGATCTCTCAAACTCATCATGTACTCTGATGAATGCAGCACTGACTGAGACACATCAGGATTTAGCTCTTATATTAGGGATGTTCACACAAAAATCTACATTTTTATCAACATTTTAAGGTCAAAGGCACTAAAGGAGAAAATGGTGACAGCTGCTAGCTTTTTACTTCTTTGTTTACTTGAATTATTTATTGCCGTTCGATGCACCTGAACCCCAGATCAGCTGAATTCAGTGTTTGCAGCAAACGCATCAGCTTCTGTTCAATTACAATCAGGACCAGTGTTGGGCGAACCACATTACAAGTAATTTCTTTGTATTTAATCTCACTTTTATTAACCAATGTCTTTGCTGCTGGCCTTCGATGATCCAATTCAGCCATACTAATAAGCAAAAATCACTTTAGATAAACATCACATTTGTGTTTCTTTTTTAAATTTATTTTTTATTGCTGAAGTCAAAGTGTTGAACTTTCTTCTTCTTCGGTCCAGAACAGCAGCACAACTGTGAGGTTTGTTCGAGCGGCGCCCTCTACTGTATAGGCTTGAATTTGCATTTATTTCAGCCTGAGATTCATTTCACTTTTGAGGCCCTATCTTACACCCGACGCAATGCAGCGCCAAGCGCAACGCAAGTGTGTTTTGCTAGTTTCAGCCCGACGCAGTTATCGTTTTCACGTCCTGCGCCGCGTTGTTTAAATAGCAAATGCATTTGCATCCATTTGTGCGCCCATGGGCTGCTGGTCTGAGAACGAGGTGTGTTCTGGCGTATTGTTGACGCGTTGCTATTTTGAGGCAACAGAAATAGACTGAGCCGTTGACCAACTGAACCCTGGTCTAAAGTCAATGGCGCAATATTTTTTTTGTTATTTAAAGAGCGCGTTAGTAATGTGAGCCTTTAGGCGGGTCCACAACGCACGTACACTCTGCTTTACACACACAGGGCAGCAGCACACAAACATGCCAAATATTTAAAATAAAAGGATTACAATGTAAAAGATTATTATTGTGTACATAAAGATATGGTGGAATCCGGCTTGTCCCGTAGATGCTCTGTTTGCGCACTTTTACCTCGCGCACGAGCAGTTCTGTCTGTGCTCTGTAGACGCGTTCGGTCTTTCCACTATCAAATCCCATCATGTAAATAGTGAATCTGCCATGAGCGCAACTGGCATTTAAAGGGAATGGGAAATGAGACTCTGATTGGTTTAATGCACGTAAATCCTAAAACACACCCATTACTCATTATGAGAATAGGGACAACCCTTTTAGACCATGCGCCGGGAGCACCGACCATTTTTCCCGTCGTTAAACTAGCAAAAGTGGATTCGGACACGCCCTAAGTGAACGTGCGCCATGAGCTTTAGACCATGAGCTTAGATCGGTAAAATAGGGCCCTAGGTGTGAAAGAGCCTTTACATTTGCCAAAAATAGAACATTTGTTTCATTTTTCTTATTAAAAAACAGAAACAAGCAAGGCCAGCCAAGGTAAAAAATGTTATGCAAAAGTACTTTACAAAAAAATACTTTCCACAAAAGTAACTAAGTAATTAGTTACTTTTTTTAGGGAGTAACGCAATATTGTAATGCATTCCTTTTGAAAGTAACTTTCCCCAACAATGATCCGGACCGTGTTTACATGGAGACATAATGCATTAGCAGAAGTTCATCCACAGAGAGCAACAGTTCAACCTAAACAGACGATTTAGACACTTTACAGCTCAATAACACTCAACCAGTGGAAGACGTCTGGGACTGCTCACCCAATCACGTGAAACCTAAATATCATTTAACCAAACCTCTTTCCAGAGACCTTGGCATTGTTGTATATTATCATAATATGATTTTCTAATTGACATTAGATGTTATATAGCTGATGCTAGTTAATAAAATAAAAAAACCTTTCATTTATTTGCATGATGCATAATAAGTTTCAGAAAAACAACACTTTATCTTTCTATAAGATAACATTACTCTTCCATAGCAGCACACCTAACTTAATCACTTGTATTTTATTTGTATATCTTATGCACTTTATTCCTTCAACATTCATGGTATTCTTTTAGTAGTTCTGTTGATTAATCTTATTTATCGCTATGTTAATAACATTTATTTGATTACACTTGTGTCTTCCTTGTGCTTATAATACAGTAAGAGGCTCTAAAAGTTATCCGATATCTCACAAATCCTGACAAACTCCCTTCAACTTACATAATCTTCATTTGTTCAACAATATTTGATTGTTCTACACTGTCTAAGGTGATACTCCTGGCTGGTGCCCTGCAATTAAAAAAGGAAAGAGTCACCTGACACGCTTGCGTTCACCTTAGGTGACGTATAACCAGAACGCAAAACATGGTGCCACGCGTGAGAACCCCTACAAATGTATGGAAGAATTTATATACTAAGTACTTGCACAAAAATTCTTTGCCCACAGACTTCCACTGTAAGGACATTTCTTTAAATATTACATTTTTGCTCGTCTTTTGTTCTTGTTTATGTTCCCTATCGGTCCTGTCACTCACTTCGGCATTGTGTCGATGTAGTGACACTAGGTTTAAAGGATCTAGCTCAATTCTCATCTGCTCCCAAGTGCGAACTTGGGAGCAGATGAGAATTGAGCTAGATCCTTTAAACGAACAAGCACCGGCAGTCTTTTTAAAGGCCCCCTGAAATCTAAATTTATGTTTTTTAGCTTTTAGTATGAATATATTAGCCTTAAGGTGATGAATAAGCTGGTGTGTTCCAAAAACAATGACAAAATTTGCATTTAGGAGATATAAGCGTTCAAAACTTACAGTCTCTCACTTCCGCTAAAATGGATCACGGATTTTTATGACATCACAGCGGACTTCAGCTTCTCATCCCATGCTCTCTAGAATCTAAAGCTCCGCCCCCTCTGCTATAAACACCACTTGGACAAAGCAACCGTTGACACTTCACGGAGCAATATGGGTTGGAGATGAACTGTTAGTTAAGAATAAAATGGCTATCATTTATTCACTCCTCTACTACTGAATCCAGCGTATCATTGCTATAATAACATCATCATATACAGTAATGATTGACAACGGCATCTGGAACATCTGCGCGCTGTCCTGAGATCAATGAGGGTGGATGGGCTACGGGGCGTGTGGAGGTATGGTATCTGGGCTTTCACTTGGGACTGCGCCTGGATGCAACGACAACGCAGTCCTGAAGTGTCAACTAATCTCTCCTCTTCCGCCGTATCCAGATCCGATGGTGGATCTGCACCTGGACCTAACCATGCCGCATCCCTGAAGTGCCAGCCTCATCAGCCCTGTGAAGGCCTCATCGACACGACCAATCTGACTTCTGACCTGTAACGCTGCCTGGATCATAATCATACACTGTTCGCTCGTTGGCCCCAGACTGAGCCTGGGTTCTCCCAAAGTTTTTTCTCCATTCTGTCACTGATGGTTTGGTTTTGGTTGTTTTGGCTGTTTTGGTTCCTTGCCACTTGGCTTATGGCTTGCTTAGTTGGGGAAATTTAACATTCAACAATATTATTGATCTGCCTTATTTAGGGTGGACGATGATCCAATTTTCTTCTAGAAACAAACTTTGTTGTATTATTTTCATGCTATCAATGTGAAGCTGCTTTGATACAATCTGTATTGTAAAAAGCGCTATATAAATAAAGGTGACTTGACTTGACATGGACCGGTGCGTCCCCAAATTGATAAGACCAGAAAGGAGGTGAGACAGTTCCTGGGGCTGGCGGGGATATTATAGGAGGTTTATTCGTAATCATTCTGAGCTCACCAGCCCGCTGACAGACCTCACTAAAAAGGAAGCACCAGATTCGCTCCAGTGGACGGAGCTGTGCCAATAGGCCCTAACCAAGGTAAAGGCTCCCCCATGCGGTGGCCCGCTCTTACACTCTCCTAACTTTGATCTCCCTTTTTAGTTGCAGATGGACGCGTCTGACAGGGGTCAGTCCTGTCCCAGGTGATCGGAGGATAGGAGCGGCCGGTGCTGTATCTGAGTCGATAGCTCTCAAACAGAAAGACTAGATACAGCACCATTGAAAAATGTATTATTATTATTATCAGAATAATAATAATTTGTTACATTTATATAGTGCTTTTTCTGGGTCCTCAAAGCGCCTCACATATGGAAGGGGGAATCTCCTCAACCACCACCAATGTTCAGCATCACCTGGATGATGCGATGTCAGCCATATTGTGCCAGAACGCACACCACACACCAGCATACTGGTGGAGAGGAGACAGCGATGAAGTCAATCAGTATATGGGGATGATTAGGAGGCCATGATGGACAGAGGCCAAGGGGCAAATTTGGCCAGGATGCGGGGGTTAAACCCCTACTCTTTTTTGAAGGACATCCTGGGATTTTTAATGACCTCGGTTTAACGTCTCATCCGAAGGACAGTGCTCTTTTGACAGTATAGTGTCGCCGTCACTACACTGGGGCGTTAGGACCCACACAGACCACAGGGTGAGCACCCCCTACTGGCCTCACTAACACCTCTTCCAGCAGCAACCTGGTTTTCCCAGGAGTCTCCCATCCAGGTACTAACCAGGCTCAGCCCTGCTTAGCTTCAGTGGGCAACCAGTTGTTAGTGCAATGCTCTAGCTTCAGTGGGCAACCCTGTCCCAGGAGGGTTCACTCTCTGTTCAGACCCTGCGCACCTTCAGTGGCTCCACCGCATGAAGGATACCAACGCGAGGATCACCCGTTGGGATCAAGCGATATAGCCTTTTACGTTTGAGGTGGTCCACAGGACGGGGGCGCAGATGGCTGTAGCCAACCTCCTCTCTAGAAATTGGGGGGGAGGAGGGGATTGGTAATGCGAAGTCATTGATGATGATAACTAACCCCTGTTTTTAATCCCAGTGATTGGCGGAGAGACGGGATACAAGCGACCTGCAGACCCGGGACAGCAAGAGAGAGATTCATGCTGCACTGATTGTGTTTGGACTGTTTGTTTTGGGGAACGTGCTCGCCACTCTGATTCTACGTCATTTCTATCTGTGAACGTTCTACATACAGATAAATTTTTTTTATTAATTGTCAAACTATTTGTTTCTAACTTATTAAGTAAAATAAATATAATTATAAATATAAATTATATATATATACATCGACCATCAGCCACACAAGATATTGGCATCTGCAATATTTGTCGACCACTAGTTAATAATCAAGTTATGCTCATATCAAGTTCGGTGTTTGTTTTGTATCATGCTTATAATATGCTTATTTAGAATAAAACTTTACGTGTGTTCACATCCTCGAATCGCCATCAGTGGATTCTCGTTACACTGAGAGACTAAATTAAATTACTTTCTGTGCTTGTTGACAGCATTTTACTGCTTGGCTTGTTTTGAACCCATGATATCAGGCATTCAGGTTAACTTGTCAAAATGATTTGACCAAATATGCTTAATCTCAGGTCTTTTAATGTGTGTTTAGATGCTCTCACCGGCTACGGTCAGTCCAACGTGCAGCAGTGTGACAGTGATGGCGTAGTCCCACACACATTCCTCCACGATCCACGCGAATATCAGACCGCCCAGAACGTACGTCACCTCTGTGGAGATCACACTCACTGCACAACAAACACACACACACACACGTCTGAAAGACAACTGCCGATGCAAACGCATGTTTTATTATGCACAAAACATCAGAACTTCTCTAATCAGAAGGTTGAGATCAGCAAATCAGCACTTCTTCAGTTTCAAAACTTACCAAGATCCAGGGAACAGGACTCTCGGGGAACAGGACTCTCGGGGAACAGGACTCTCGGGGAACTGGACTCGGGGAACAGGACCCGGGGAACAGGACTCGGGGAACAGGACTCGAGGAACAGGACTCGAGGAACAGGACTCGAGGAACAGGACTCTCTTGGAACAGGACTCGGGGAACAGGACTCGGGAACAGGGCTCCATGTGCAGGACTCGGGAACAGGACTCTCGGGGAACAGGACTCTCGGGGAACAGGACTCTCGGGGAACAGGACTCTCGGGGAACAGGACTCGGGGAACAGGACTCGGGAACAGGGCTCCATGTGCAGGACTCGGGAACAGGACTCTCGGGGAACAGGACTCTCGGGGAACAGGACTCTCGGGGAACAGGACTCTCGGGGAACAGGACTCTCGGGGAACAGGACTCTCGGGGAACAGGACTCTCGGGGAACAGGACTCTCGGGGAACAGGACTCGGGGAACAGGACTCGGGCTCCTGCAACATGTGCAGGACTCGGGAACAGGACTCGGGGAACAGGACTCGGGGAACAGGACCCGGGGAACAGGACTCTCGGGGAACAGGACTCTCGGGGAACAGAACTCTCGGGGAACAGGACTCTCGGGGAACAGGACTCGGGAACAGGGCTCCATGTGCAGGACTCGGGGAACAGGACTCGGGGAACAGGACTCTCGGGGAACAGGACTCTCGGGGAACAGGACTCGGGGAACAGGGCTCCATGTGCAGGACTCGGGAAACAGGACTCGGGGAACAGGACTCTCGGGGAACAGGACTCTCGGGGAACAGAACTCTCGGGGAACAGGACTCTCGGGGAACAGGACTCGGGAACAGGGCTCCATGTGCAGGACTCGGGGAACAGGACTCGGGGAACAGGACTCTCGGGGAACAGGACTCGGGGAACAGGACTCGGGAACAGGGCTCCATGTGCAGGACTCGGGAAACAGGACTCGGGGAACAGGACTCGGGGAACAGCCAACATACAACGTTAAGAACTCACAAAGACTGAAACCAATATATATTATCTCCCAAAAAAAGATTTAAAACTATTTAAAAATAGTATAAAAATGAAATGATATGACCTTTCTGGACAAAAAAAAAGGTATACTTTTAGGGCTTCGGGTCATTTTGACCCGCGAGGGAAGGATCTGTTACAGAATGAGAGGATGAGGGTTAAACAGCCCTCAACTGCAGATCATAATGCAAAGTTTGTGTGACTGCAAGTGTAAGTCTTGAGCCAGTGTTCAGTCAACTACAACTTTACACAACATAAAGTATCCACTGTATCCTTGAACCAAGCCTACCTAAATATTTTGGACTTTGCCATGATGGTTGAGTGGTGTAGTCGAAAGGCGCTAACAAGCTGTCAACCTCGTCGACCCTGATTACAACAAACAAACAAACAGCAACAAATAAACACCCAAACAGCTTGATTCAATTCTGTAACATCTCTGTAACATTAGTTCAGATCAAGAATGTGATAACGTTAATAGTTTACTACTGTAATTAAGTTTACTGTAGCTAAAAAACAACAACATATGGATTAGGAGAGTAGAATCCAATTTGCATCAAAAATGATCCTGCTCTATTCTAAGTTTGCATCACAAAATTCAGGAGACCGGGGCCTCTTTTATAAAGACGTGTGTGGATTGATCCTAAATGTGAACATACAACAACTTACAAAATGTTCCTGTGGGCGATTTTTTGAAACGTCTATATGCACAAAAAAAATTCCTTTATAAATCTACAGAATATGGTACAAACTTTATGGATTATTTTTATTATTGTTATAAATGAGCACAAAAGGTTGGTACGTATGCCCTACAGTTGTCAGATGCATAAGAACATTTTCACGTCAGTTTCTGCCTTTATAAATCCTTATAAGTCCAAGGAATGTAGGATCAAATCCGATTGTACATGCATTTTATAAACGAGGCCCCGGACTTTTAGAAGGAAATGTTCTACATGGAACCATAAAGGGTTCCGTCAGGCACTTCACAAACCTTTTAGGGGTTCCCGTAATGTGATCTTTGTATGGATTTAGCTTAAATTAATTAATTTAGTATTTTAATTCAATTTTATTAATTAAACTGATCGTAAACAAACTTTATCACTAGAAAAAAAAAAATCAATAACCCATTAAACATGAAAGTATTATGCAATCATTTAAGACATTTCTCCTTATATAGAACCTTTTTGGCAAGAAGTGTTTGAGTCAAGAACCCTAGAGTTCTATATAGAACCCCACGGAACCTTTCATTCGATGAGAGTGCAGATGTCACATCACATAGTGACCCGACACATGTTTCTCGCACAAAACTAACACAAAAAAAAACGTCCAAACCTTTAAATGTTTTACATATAACATGAACCATAGCATAGGCCCAACAATATGTTCATTAATAACACGATGTTCATGGGTTGAATAAGAGAACTGGCCATTTTGTGAATCCATGAAACAATCTCTGGGACTAATATCACAAAGTGCTAAGATCCACTGACGTAGACTGTTTTTTTCTCTATACAGGAAGTCAGACGATCACCACATAAAAAGCAGACACACACACAGAGAGAGAGAGAGAGAGAGAGAGAGAGAGAGAGAGAGAGAGAGAGGAAGTGCCGCTCAGTGTGGAGAACCTCACCTGAGAATGCCGATGCAGAGACTGACCACAATATAGTACACTGAGTAGAAGCACACCATACACATCAGCAGGTTTTGAAGAACAGCCTGACAATAAACACACAACACAGTTGTTTGACTGCTGGGAAATATGTCTACACGAGTTATAGTCCTAGTTTTATCAGTATTGTTTTTGCGGTGTCTAATCAAACATGTTCCATTGTTCATGAGCCTGAATTATTTCCTCAATAAAACGGTGCCTGTTTTTCAGTCAGTCAATCACAGAAGTCATCTGGAAGTAATGCATATAGACATGTGGCACTAGTAGTAAGTGAGCTATGCTGGAGTGGATCAAACTTTACCCAGGTGTCCTGGATCTTGCCGTTGATCGGCAGCTGGCCATGGCGTTTGATCAGAGTGGTCCCACAGCACCGGCAACAGTAGTCCAACAACATGAATGGCCGGCGATTCTTTGATGGACGCTAGCAGTAGCACAACACTGAATCTGCGCATCTGTCATGGCTGCTCTTAATAAGATTAGCAACACTCCCGTAAATCTGTTGAGGATAAAGCCCACCGACAGGCCTGGTCTACGCTAACTAATTACACACACACACACACACACACACTAAAAATACCCCTCATTCAGTAAGGACCCGCTAGAATACCTCACATTAGCACACCTGCTAACAATATTTCTGTTCTAGCATTGCTAACTTGTGAACACATTTTAGAAATGGTGCAGATTTCAGAAACAATATAGGTCTACTCCACAATGACGCACACAATCAAGGCCTACTTGCTTGAGAACCGGGTCAGTCCTGTTAGGAAGCACCTTTTTGGATCGATTTGAAAGCAAGCAAGCAAGCAACTTTATTTATATAGCACATTTTCAGACGTTGCCCCAAAGTGCTTTACAAAAATGAAAACATTAAAATCATATAACAAAGCAAACATAACTTATTCGAAAGCTAAAGAAAATAAATACGTTTTTAAATAAGACTTACAAAGGGAACATTGGGATTCAATTTGATTAAATAAAGGAAATTCTAATGGCATGCCCTCAAACTAAAGTATACCAAATGTATTTTCTGTTTATTCCTGTGTTCACTAATCATGATACTTTGATTAAAAAAAATTTGTTTTTCAGATTTTTTTATATTTTAATATATCATCCAATATATGCCAAAAAGGAGCATGTTTGGCTTCTCCAGTAAAGCCAGTGAAGAACGTTCTCAGTGCTGCACATACAGTGGCTTTCTAGAAACATCTACATAGTTAAGGGAGGTTCTGCCGCACAGAGCCCAGACCCGAGTCCCACTGAACACCTTTATGATGGATGTGAACGCTGACCGTAAGCCGGGCCTCACTAATGCTCTGATTGCAAACACACGGCAAAAGCCTGGAGCTTCTCCTCTGCAAATAAAGGCTGTCCTGCAGAGCTCAACACACCTGCCTGCAAGAGTCTAATATGCCTACGATAAGACCTTGGCTGTGTCCGAACTACATTTTTCCCTACTACATTACTCCACTAATATAGTCCACTTGAAGGAGTGAATGAAAACGAGTGATTGAATTCAGACACTGAGTGTGGAGGAAGGGTTGCCACTTTTGCATTGTTTGTGCTGTTTAATAATCATTTGAATCGTAGCACACTGGCAGCTCCAGTCGTAATGAACAGATTTATCCTGAACTCTGTCATGGAAACTAGCATATAATACTCAATTAGAAAGGAATGTATACCATGATATTACGCTGTAGCCACATTGGACCAGCGGTTTGGAGAATGGATGGATTCTGGCGCCATCTTCTGGTCAGACGTGGGAATACATTCGACGGGTGGCGCTCACAGTGCATTATGGGATTTTCTCTAACCGCTGAGAGTACATTAGTTGTACACTCTTTATTGCAGTGCATTGTGGGATTGGATGAGTGCACTTATGGTTTCACACACCACTACAAATGGCTGTTCCATCAAATACGTCCCTATTTAAGGGTAACGGGGGCGATTTCAGACACAGCCGCTGATTAGCTGGGGTTGGAGCTGAACTCTGCAGGACACTGGCCTTTTAGGAACAGGATTGGACACCCCTGCCGTGGAAGGACCCATTCTGGTTCCCCAAAGAACCTTTCAGTGATCAGTTTTGTGTGAAGTAGTGTGAAGAACATTTAAAAAAAATCTAAAGAAACTTTTTCTACTATAAAGAACATTTTGTGGAATGGAAAGATTGCATTGATGGTAAAGGTCCTTCATGGAACCATTGATACCAATAAAGAACATTTATTTTTAAGAGTGATGGGTAAGGTAATAAACAAAGCTGCTTATAGATCAAGAAATATTTAACTATTATTTTTTTCGGTGCTAATAGCGATCTTCTATGATCAGAGCATCTTACAAGACTAACGTAAGAAATGTAATAGAAGAATTGAATCTGTAGAGATACAGTAACAGGTCCAGCGCTAAACCTGACACAAGATCACATGAATCCACACCTTGAAAATCTGACTCTTTGAACTCTATTTGCAACACAGGCCTACATTTTTCATGTTAGCATTTGACTCCACTGGAAGTCGCAAAATTTAAATGTAAATGTAAATTTAAATTAAAAACTAAAAACTAAGTTTTTTAAAAACTAAAAACCCTGTGGATTAAAAACAAAAAAAACTGTAAAAAATTACAGTAATATGATAGACACTAACTGTAATTTCATTCATTTTAATTCTACAGCAGCTTACTGCTAAATCACAGTAATATGACGGCATAATTATTGTGAATTATGTCATTTCACAATTATTTACTGTAAAAATGATACGGTAACTTATTGTGAAAGTCATGCAACTGGTAACCTGCAATTTATTGCAAATTTACAGTGAAATAATTAACACCTACTACTGTACATACTGCAACTTCATTCTTGTTTTAATAAATTAGCAAACAAAATATTTACATAGTCTAGTCTATCTCTAGTCTAAATGGATTACCAGACAAATAACACAAGGTCTAAACTAGAGTTTGATTAGATCAAGTGTGGATGACAATAGTTAAAGTCTGAGTTATACAGTTGGATTGCACTGATAAATAGCAGTTTTAACGGGAACAAATTGCTCAAATCCAGCTCTGGATTACTTCGTTGGGAAACCTAATAGTATGGCCAGTTTATTTTATCACTGTTTGTCATTTACCCCCGTTTCACAGACACGGCTTGAGTCCAAAATGCATGTTTGAGCTTAAAATATATCAGTGTCATTGTTTTGTCTCAAGATGCACACAGTAATGTTTTTTACCAAGGCACGTTTATAAAAGCTGCATAAATGTCCTAGTTTAACTAGGGTCTAATCCTGGCTTAATCTAAGACCTGTCTGTGAAACCTTTTAGATATAAAGATAAAATGATTACATTAAAAGTGTCAGCATCATTTACGTGTTGTGAGAACAGAAGAGTGTGTGTTATTCATATCAACTGTTAAGACTGGACTATAGTAGCCTATAGTAGAACATAATTCAGTATATTTTAGTTTTGTAGTACATTAATGTACCTAGTGTTGTTCTGAATAGTTCAGTTAATTATATTTTCTAGTATATTTATTGTTATGTAGCCTACAGTTGAATATGGTGTATTTCTTTAGGTTACTAGAACTCAATATTGTTTTAAGTGGTTCATTATAGCTTTGTGTTGTTCTAAACTAAACTTATCTATAGATTAAGATAGTTCAGATAAAAAAAAGGGCTATTGTTCTGGTTCTGTACAGCACAGTTTAGTAACATAGTTCACTATAGTTTAAACAGTACACTATTCATGGAACGTGTTTACCTTAGTTGGACGTTCTATAATGTTACTAGTTTCAGAACGTTCATGGAACATTCAACTGTAACGTTCCTAACAAAATGGAATGTTCACATAACCAGAAGACATTTTGAATGTTCAGAAATACTGTTTTCATAATTTAATGGGAAGGTTAGCAAAACGTTCTTGTGATATATTTTCGTTAGCTGGGCTGTTGTTTAGTTTAGTAGGCTATAGGCTACAACAGTAGAGCCAGTGTTTGCTGTTCAGTTCAGTAGTCCAGCAAGTATAGCTAGTTAAATATGTTCAACCTACACGACTAGAGCAATGCAGACAGCTATCACACACTGTCACATTTCTCCATCTCCTCTCAATAAAACCACACGCAACACTCCAGAGTTTGATTGTTTGTATTTACTGAGATGTCTATGCGCATTTTGGAAGGGTCGGTCGCGCGCAGGAATATATTCTTAGTAACAAACACAGAAATGGCGATGTTTTACGCCCTCGGAGCACGTCGCTGCGCATTAAAAGCCGCACAGACAGGTTTGAGACGAGCCTGGAGGGTCCGTGAACGTGCGCGATATCGTCGAGATTCGTCGGGATTGTTTCAGCGCAAAACTTTCGTTATTGTCATGATGGGCGAGTGTGAAGCGCGACGGCTGTGCGCATGCGCACTGGAGTCCGCCTGGCCAATTTCTCAGTACTCGTGGGAGAATTTGGGTAAGAAACAGACAAATTAAAACAATCGCACGCTAGGATAAACTGCTTGTGTAGCATTGTATACTGTATAATAAACCGTGTTAGACTTTCGCGGGAGGTTTAATGCGACGGAATAATAATGAAAGTTAGATATAAAGTAGAAAACGCCTGGACGTGTCATCAATAATATGAGCAGCAGGAAGAGAGAGAGAGAGAGAGGGAGAGAGAGAGAGAGTATGAAATAAAGAATAACGCTAATGAATGACACTCAAAATAGACGCAGTCGATAGAAAGGATCAAAGTGTGTATTTGTGGCTGATGGCAGGAATAAAGCGTGTATTTATGAGTGTGTGTAGAATAATGCAAAGCAGGAGTGCATTCGCTCCTGTACATGGCAGGAACTGACCGTGCGAAACAAAACATGTCTCGATCAGCTCTGCGATCATCTGCTCAATCATTCACTTTAAATGTCATTGATCAGCAATAATGACGCGATTCGCCAGGCCTGTGTCTTTCAATTATATAGTGAATATAATTCCTGCTCCGCCATTTTGAGAAACTGCCTTTAAAACACATTAAAGAAAAGTGTTTTAATATCTGATACTGCGCCGTCTGAAATATGTCATCACTGCTCGTCTTCGTCGATATTTGAGGAAAAATAACACCGTCGAGATGAATAATTTCACCTCATTCAGGGTAAACTATTTAATATAATAGAGCTGAATACAAGCAAACGTGTTTAATAGAAAAAAAAAACCTGGTGCGTCAAAACTCATGTATTTTATTTAAATTTGTTTTTCATTAAAAAAAATACATTTTATTTCTATCATCATCATCGTCGTCTACAAATTTAATCTAAAAATCATTAGTAAAAAACTGTTATGTCGATTTTGATGTCGTATTGTACTTCACGTTAAAAAAGTAAAGCGTTTGCACGCAGATTTTAAATATTCGTTGAGAAAATGAACTTATAGTTTATTTATACAACCGAATAAATACCAACTGCAGCAGCGAAAATCATTTCACGTGCAGCTATACCACAATTATTCAACTCTGACTTAAGAATGTAATGCTAAACGATGTTAAAATGAATCAAAACACGCGATGCGTACAGGAAATGTTGTAATATGTGACAATATTACTAGCATTTCTTTTGATATCATTGTTGAAAGTTTCCAGTAGCGCCGCGGCTGAGCGACCCCTGTCGGCGGCCGAGGGAACCACACACACACACACACACACGCTGTAGGCCTCATGCGCCACTCACACACTCCTGCTAAACTGGCTTTAGTTAGCAGACACACTGTGTGCTCTAAACACTGCATGTGTGTGTGTGTGTGTGTGTTCATAGCCTGTTTATGTGTCCTTCCAGATCAGCTTGCTACTTAAGCTATAGAAACAGTTGTATTGGTTTATGGTTGTTCAGGAGTGACTTTTAGGCTAAAGGTTTTGAAGGACAGATAAGAAGACTTCTTCTAATATTTTTTATGATATATATATAGATTATAAATGATAGAGAGCTTACAAATGCATTGTCTACTGTCTAAATGCACAAAAACAGTGCAGTTCATTAGGTGACAGCTGTTAAACCAGTTCTGGACTAAAATAACATGGTAATTGTTTACATAATTGTTTGCTGGGAGAACCTTTAAAATAATCACAAGTGTTGTTGGAAATGATTTTTCTTTAGTATACGAACCTGGGTTCGAATCCACTGTGAGACACCAATGTGTCCTTGAGCAAGACACTTAACCCCTAGTTGCTCCAGAGGCGTGCGACCTCTGACATATATAGCAATTGTAAGTCGCTTTGGATAAAAGCGTCAGCTAAATGAATAAATGTAAATGTAAATGTAAATACGAATGAATCCCACAATCCCTGTAAAGAATATGTCTGGGCTGCATTTTACCTCAAAAACTAATACTTAATCAACATTAAGCTTTGGTTTCCTGGAGTAAAAACACACTTAGAGCTGAATTAATGTGCATGTGAAAGATTTTCAGTGGTGTATTGTGTAAGTGTGTGAGGTGTGGCGTGCCGTTTCAGGTTAGCCGTGTGTGTGCGTGTGTGATGGAGTCGTCGGGCCCGAGCGCAGCCGCTCCAGAGTTTGATGTGTACGAAGCCATGGACTGGAAGGACGGAGTGGGAACTCTTCCCGGCAGTGAGCTCAAGGTGAGGGAACACACACGCAACCTAAAAACTGCATTCCCAGCATGCAATAGCTGTCATTTCACCGTCTCGGTTAACTATAGACCCGATATAGTCCGGCTTTAAGTAACCCACTTCTAGCCAAAATAACCTTGAATTTGGTTACATGTCGTTTTTGCCAAATAACTACCGAGATGTTTGATATTCCATCATGTAAGCAAAGTAAACAGTGATTACAAGGTGTTTGGTTTCATTTCTTAACTCTATTTCTTTGTATCTATTTGATGACTAGTCTATTCTTGGGCTGTTAGACGTCTGTTAAATTCTCACTGACAGCCCAAATTTCTCCTTGTTTTAGCCTAGACGTCTGGACTGTGTTTGGACGGCTATTAGATGTCTTTAATATGCAAAATTGCTCGCTGGGTTAAATCCTGTGTGAGTTGTGTACATCCAGCAGTGTGTGAGCGTCTCTGTTGTGTGTGTGTGTCAGTTCCGGGTGAATGAGTTTGGGGTCCTGGAGGTCATAACGGACGAGATGGAGGAGGAGAGGGGCAAAAAAGCTCACGCCACCACCACATGGAGCGTCCCCACGGCACAAGAGGGTAAACGCACAATAATACACTCACTTTTGGTGATCAGTGCCCTTTCCCTAAGACACTTTGCTTCTTGGTTACTGTCTCAAGTTTTACACAGCAACATCCCACGGAAATGAGCTGCAGATTTCACTACATTATGCTCTTAAAGGATTAGATCACTTCAATATAAAAATTTCCTGATAATTTACTCTCCCCCACGTCATCCAAGATGGTCATGTCTTTCTTTCTTCAGTCGAAAAGAAATGAAGGTTTTTGAGGAAAACGTTCCAGGATTGTTCTCCATATAGTGACTTCAATGGGGTCCAACGGGTCGAAGGTCCAGATGTGAGTTTCAGTGCAGCTTCAAAGTCTCGACGCGATCCAGCCGAGGAATAAGAGTCTTATCTAGACAAACCAGCGGACATTTTATAAAAAAAACAATAAACATTTATATACTTCTTAGCCACGAATGCTCGTCTTGCACTAGCTCTGCGATGCGTCACACATTACGTAATCACGTTGAAAGGTCACGCGTGTTCTGGTTCAGAAAGGGAGTGTAGGGCGAAAAACTCCATCTCATTTTCTCCTCAAATTTCAAAATCTACCAACATCGTTTTTTTTACCTTTTATATATTTATTCAAACCGTTGTACCCTGATTGGACCCCGTTAAAGTCCACTATATGGAGAAAAATCCTGGAATGTTTTCCTCAAAAACCTTCATTTCTTTTCGACTGAAAGAAAGAAAGACATGAACATCTTGGATCACGTGGGAGTGAGTAAATTATCAGGAAATTTTAATTCTGAAGGGAACTAATCCTTTAAAGTGGTAAAAAATAGTGGATGCAGTTCTCAGGTGGGCTGGAATGAATTGTGAGATTTTAATCTGCCTTAAAGAAATTGCTAAATTACACAGTAATGTGATTAAAAGAATCTGGAAAGAGAAAAGCATCTTTTGACAGTGATTTCAGCTGATCGCGTCAGTGCAGGTGAACAGATTCAACACGTTTGCTATGGCACAGTGAACTCTGATTCAATCACCTGATTCATTACATATATGAAGTGATGTTCAGGTAAAGGTCCATTTCAAGAACAAACATTAAAACCTAAACAGGAACGACTATAATCGAAGCTGAGCAATCTGTCCTTTTTAGGGTCGCATCTTGTGACATCACATCCTGTTTTGGTCCATGTTGCGTTCATATTTCGGTCGAACCGCACCAGAGTTAATTTAGAAGCGGACTGAGACCAATTTTTTTTTAACGGTCTCGGCCCGCTTGTTTGGTTCGGATGGCAGCGTTAACACTTAGCACGAACCGCACTAACAGAGCAATCGCACCAGAGTTCGCTTTAATCAAACCAAACCGGCCAAGTGTGAACACACCCTAAAGAGCTGATTTAACCCATATAAACTAGTTATTTTGGGACAAATGAAGGTATTTAGGTTAAAACATATTTTTGACTTAAAACCATTTAGATTCAAGATGGTTTTTTTTTCAGTGTATAAGTATGATGTTAAATTCACATAAAGTAAACTTAGAAGTATAAAAATACACAAGTATCAAAATAGTAGTTTTCTGAGAGTGTACTTCATAAACCTCATACTTCATAAAGTAGTTACTCACTTACATTAGACTAAAAAGTGAGATTAAGTTTATAAACAAACAGTATACCTGTCAGTTCACTTGTAGTGTAGTTCACATAGTCGCAATAGAAAAGAAAAACTTACTTAGTTGTGTACTTAAAGTTTACTGCTGTTACACTTAAAGTACAGTTAAAAATACTTTTATAAACTGAAAAGTGGGCCAATTTAGTCCCAAGAAGTAATGGAAATAGTACACACAATTATACTGCTAGTATGCTGATTTTATTGCATAAAGTAATAAGTATATACTTACTTACTGGAAAATATACTTGAACTTTACTTAAGTTGACTTGATGTTTCTCTTTTGAAGGCTAGTGACATTGATCGCCACTGGAGCTGATGTAGAGTTATACATCAAAAACAGTCATTGTGTAGATAAAGCTTTCTAATTATTAAGTGTTTGCTGTGATTTCTTTCAGAAAATCCTTTAAGAATAACTTGTAAATAATTATGTGTTGTTTTAAATGATCTATATGGATGAATCCCACAATACTTGCCATGCACACAAACAAACAGCATGATAGCTACTAAATCAACATTTAGCTTGGCTTTTCTGGAGTAAAATGTTTTTAATGGACTCCTACTAGGGATGCAGGATATATCGGCCACCATATCGGTATCGGCCGATATATGTTCATTTTTAATGTTGGCGTTATCGGCCCAATAAGAAAATTTGGCCGATATATTAAAGCTGATAAATAATTGAGTATTTCCTTCAGCTGAGTCAATTCAGATGTTCACTGTTCACCATGATGGCTTTAAATAGCTTTAAATATGATTGGAGTCACTTCAAAAAAAGAAAATACAGTTCAGTGCAACATGTGCAGCGCAAATCTGTCATATCAGCTACATAAAATTATAATGAGAATATCATTATAATCGTGTGCTTGGGACATGGCTTTAATGGTGAGACTTTTGTTTTTGTAATCAGGCTCTCAAAAATTATATAAAAATTTGAATTTAGATTTATCGGCCAATATATCGGTTATCGGCTTTTAAATATAAAGAATTATCGGTTATCGGTATCGGACAAAATGTTCATATCGGTGCATCCCTAAGTTTGGGAATGATTCAAGATTGATTTAACCTTGCCTTTAAAGCTATCCAAACACACAGATTCTCCGTGGACTTTCATCTGAAGAGAGCCCAGGTTTGTCTGAGAACGCAGGTGATGATTGGTCGGTAATGTTAGGATCAGTCACTCAGTTAGTGGAATATTGTGATGTGAATGATGTTTAATCTCCCTGAGGATTGTAAAGTTTCTCGGTGTTGTCCTGATTTCCCTCAGCTCTGTCCTCACGGCCGGTCTCACAGGAGGAGGCGTCGTGGGCCCAGCGAGGCCTGGTGTGTGTGCGCTGTAACAGGAAGGGCTCTGTGGTGGACTTCCTGTCTGATGGACTTCACTGCAGCGAGCGCTGTCTACAGCAGGACCAGCAAGAGTAAGTCAAGCCTCACGATTACTGCGGATCAAACTCATCACTCCATGTACGATAACTATAACCATAAAATATGGTTCTTGAAATCATTATAAATATTAAAGAGTAGCAGAGTCCACAGCACAACTATAACGACACAGAGGAACGATATCGTTTTAATCACTTTCAGAATGAGTGTAAACGATAAAAACATTGACAGCCAATCAGAATCCATCCTGCTTTAAAGAGCACAAGCATTTAAAGTGACAGACAACAAAACTGCAGTGTGCTTATAATAAACGTCTCGGGTTACGACTGTAACCCTTGTTCCCTGAGAAAGGAACGAGACACTTTAGGGGGAACGCTCTTAGTGTAACGCATCTGAAGTATGACTGAAACTAATCCAATCCTGATTGGTGCTGCATCATGACGTAACGGAAGCTACAAAGGGACGCCGGCACACAATAGAGATAGCTTCTGTGACGAAGCAAGTCGCTCCCAGGCAGGGGGAGTCGTGGCAAAGGGACGCAGTGTCTCGTTCCCTTCTCAGGGAACAGGGGTTACAGTCGTAACCCGAGACGTTCCCTTTAGAGGGAACTCGCACTGCGTTGATGATGACACTTTGGGGAATGAGTACCCACTATGCCACAACGAGCCCTGCCTGTCCCAGTGTGAAGCTGCGCACAGGCACAATTAGAACGAGAGCACTAGAGTGCCTGGCGTAGAAGGAATGTCCAGGCTATAGAATCTGATGAAAGTATGAAGGGTGGCCCATCCAGCTGCATCACACACTTGGATTGGGGCCCCTGAGAGGAGGGCTCTAGAGGACGCCATGCCTCTGGTTGAATGAGCCCTCACGGCCAAAGGTGAAGGCAAGCTGCGCACCTGATAGGCCATAGAGATAGCCTGAACGATCCAGTTGCTGATGGTCTGTTTGGATGCGGGAAGCCCCTTCTTGGGCGACCTGAAGCACACCAGCAACTGGTCTGACTTCCTCCATGAAGACCTCTGAACATAAATCTTGAGAGCTCTGACAGGGCAGAGCAAATTAAGTCTTTCTTCATCCACCATCATGTGAGGTGGAGGATGAAAAGCCTGCAGAACCGTAGGCCGTGCCACATTAGATGGCACTTTAGGCACATCGCCCGGCCTGGGATGCAAGATAGCCTTAATATCGCCTGGAGCAAACTCCAGGCACCCGTGAGATATAGAAAGGGCCTCACAATCTCCTACTCTCCTCAGAGAAGTAATGGCTAATAAAAAAGCTACCTTGAGGGAAAGGTTCTTGGCCTCAGCCGACTCTAGAGGTCCGTTGGGGCCTCGACAAGCCCTTCGAGAACCACTGCCAGGTCCCATGTGGGAGCTCTGGTTTCTGCAGGTCTCATCCTCCAAGCCCCACGGAAGAAACGTACGACCAGCTGATGTCTCCCCTGGGGCCCATCACCCAGAGGAGCGTGGAAAGCCACAATGGCAACCACGTACACCTTGAGTGTGGACGGGGTAAGACCAGCCGAGAAGCGAACTTTGGTGGAACTCCAGCACTGAAGCCACCAGGCAGTTAACTGGGTCCACCTCACGCTCTCTACACCAAATGGTGAAAACTATCAATTTTAGGCCGGACAGTTTCGTCATGGAGGGAGCTCTAGAGCCGAGTATGGTCTCGACTACTCCTACTGACAGACCAGCTTCTAGTTACTGTGCCCTCTCAGGGGCCAGACCCACAGTTTCCATAGCTCTGGCCAAGGGTGAAATATTGAGCCCTCTTCCTGCGTCAGCAGGTCCCTCCTGATGGGAATCTCCCATGGAGGGCCCTCTAGGAGCGATATTATGTCTGAGGACCATACTCAGGCCGGCCTCAACGGAGCTACTAAGTAGACTGACCTCGTCGCGACGGACCCTCTCCAGAACTCCCGGAAGCAGAGGGATTGGGGGAAATGCGTACAGACGCAGCCTCGGCCACGTCTGCACCATGGCATCCAACCCCAGCGGGGCTGGATGCGTGAGGGAGAACCACAGTGGACAGTGTGTTGTCTCTCAAAGACGCAAACAGATTCACTTCCACTGGGCTGAACCTCTCGCATATTAACTCCACCACCTCGGGGTGGAGTCTACAGTCCCCGGGCCTCAGCCCCTGCCTTGACAGGATGTCTGCTCCCTGATTCTGGTCCCCTGGGATGTATGTTGCTCTGAGAGACAACAGTCTCCCGTGAGACCACAGGAGGATCTGATACGCCAGTATGCATATAGAGGGTGTGATCTCAGAACCCCCTGATGATTTGGATAGGACACCCCTGACCATATTGTCTGTTCTGACAAGAACGTGATGACCCTTGAGGTCTGGCAGGAAACTCCTCAGAGCTCAGAAGACCGCCAGCATTTCAAGGCAATTTATGTGCAAGGGGAATGATGGTCCTGCCATAGACCTCTTGTAAAGCGGCCGTCCATGACCGCGCCCCAGCCCGCGAGGGAGACGTCTGTCAAAACTGCTTCCCGGTGACATGCTGCTCCCAGCAGGGGACCTTGGGACAGGAACCAATGTCTCTTCCACATAGATAGGGAACGAAGGCATCTGCGCGTAACTCTGATCATGCGGAACGGGTAAAACCCCTTGGTTCTCAACCACCATTGTAGGGCCCTCATGTGCAGCAGGCCGAACGGAATGACATTAGACGCTGCTGCCATGAGCCCAAACACTCTCTGAAAATGCTTTACAGTGATGGGTTGGCCTAGCTGGTCACAGTGGCCAGGATGGGCTCGATCCGTGTAGGAGACAATTATGCCCACATCGTGACGGAATCCCACACCACTCCCAGGAACGTGGTTCTCTGGGTTGGCACCAACACACTTTTCTTTGTGTTGAGTCTCAACCCCAGGCTCTGGATGTGGGCAAGGATGACATCTTGATGCCGAACTGCCATCTCTTGTGAATGGGCCATAATAAGCCAGTCGTTGATATAATTCAGCACCCTGAAGCCTCAGTGGCGCTAGAGCTGCATCTATGCATTTGGTAAATGTGCGAGGGTAGAGAGATAGGCCGAACGGAAGAACCCAATATTGGAACACTTCGCCCCTGAAAGCGAACCTCTGGAACTTCCTATGAGATGGAAGGATGGATATGTGGAAGTACGTGTCCTTCAGATCTATTGTGACAAACCAATCCTCGGATTTGATTTGGCTCACAATGATGGGAATAGTGAGCATCTTGAACCTGAATCTCCTCAGAGACCGATTCTAGTGCCTAGAATTGGACGCAACCCCTCCCATCCTGCTTGGGAACTATGAAGTAGCGGCTGTAAAACCCGGACTCCCTGTCCGGCAGAGGAACACGTTCTATAGCCTCCTTTGCCAACTGGGAGTTTACTTCTTGTTTCAATACCCGATCCTGCTGTGGGTCGCCTGCTGTCCAAACCACCCCGTTGAAATTTGGTGGGCGGAAATTGAACTGCAGCCTGTACTTATATTCTACTAAGGGAAACAGGGATTTTGGGTATAATTCGAGATTCGTTCTCGATCCCCTGAAGCGGCTTGAAAACGATTCTCGATGTGCGGACGCGAGCGCTGCCTGGCCGCAAAACTGTGGGGCAGACAGAGCAGCGTGTGTTCGCTGGAAACCGATGTGTCCCGAAGCGCACTTGACGGATTTCCTGAGGGCTCCCCAGAGGGGAGGCTCTTTTGGTTTCGTTCTCAACACCCTTAAGCGGTACCCTGGAAATCCAGAGTTCTCGTGAGAGCACAAGTTGAATTTGCTCAGCGAGTTTACTCAGGCGTTGAGTAATGATGCTCATTAAATATGCCCTTGTATCCGAGCTGCACCAGTCACATCGGTGTATCTGATATAGGCGGGCCAGAGGCGAGCTAAACAGATGACGACAGCACTGTGACGTCGAAGTCATTAGTAAACATTGCAAGATGGCTATGGATGAACACCAGTTGTTTGAAACGGCTTTGGCCACTACAATGAACGAGTTAGACTTGGCTTTTTATCTAAAAGAGGAACAGAAGACGAATCCTTCCTTTGCAAGAAGGCCGTTTTTGCTGTTTTGCTGACCGGATACGGCAAGAGTCTAATCTACCAGTTAGCTCTGCTGGTAGCTAAGCGTATGGGGCTTGTTGTGATTGGTCGTAGTGTTATCCAATTGCGTGCAGTGAGATTTTCAAATGCATGCTTGGTGCCGCCCCTCGAGCTGGCCGATTTTCATTAGTCGACGCCAGACCCTCGAGAACTGCCCATGAATGCCCCGAAAGCGCATGTCTTTTTTTTCCTTTTTTTTTTGCTGTACGCGTCGAGATATTTCTCAATGAACACAGCCAGCACCCTCAAGAGCCGACTGTGCATGCGTAGCATCCAAACAGTATCACTCACTGATCGCGTGTGTCACCTCCCAAAGTTTAACGTGGGCAGGAAGATACATGCTTTCAGCTGTGCTTATAGTAACAATTAAAGTTCCTACAGGACAAACAACACCAAATAGGACAGACAGTTGACACAGAGCGCTTGCTGAAGAGCAAAAAGATAAATCCGTGTATGCCGTCACAAAGTATGTCATGACGCAGCACCAATCAGCATTGGATTAGTTTCATTCATGCTTCAGATGCGTTATGTTACGAGCATTCCCCCCAAAGTGTTGTCATCGATGCAGTGCGAGTTCCCTCGAAAGGGAACAGAACAATATTGTGTTGGTGTGGACGCTAATATAGTTATGGTTCTAGTTGTGAACGGGCCTTTAGAGTTAGTGATGTACTGAAACCTCCAGCACTGAGTATTAAAGTTGTGCTCCGGACATGAATGATTCCTCACATCATGCGTGCTGTTGAGGAGAGGGTGCTGCACTGTTGCTTTACTAAGTCAGATCAGACACATCTTGAAAAAGAGACTGGAGAATGGCTGAGCATCGTCTGCTTTTTCATAATACGTCACAATACTCCCATTTATTAAACGGTTAGTTCCAGTCCTTGATTCTGATTGGTCAATAGCTGTGTTGTATTCACAATAAAACATGTCAAATAAAAGACGCAGATTTACTGTAACAATGGATACAACGTAATCTACTAAAGTGAATCATTTCAGAGTAAATCAGAATAAATTCAAATTAGTGCTGGGCAACGATTAATCGCGATTAATCGCATCCAAAATAAAAGTTTGTGTTTACATAAATATGTGTGTGTACTGTGTATAACTATTTTGTATAAATACACACATATGCATGTATATATTTAAGATTTTTTTTTATTTATATTTACAAAACGGTTAGTTCCAGTCCTTGATTCTGATTGGTCAATAGCTGTGTTTTATTCCCGATAAGGCTGTTTACCTTCATTAAGACTTTTTATTTTAACTCAGTTAAGACAGAGGATACTCGCTAAAATGGGCATTTTGACTTAATTTTGAGTGTATTCATCCGTTTAAGACACAAAAGAGTCAGCTCAGCTCAGTAATGGCGCGCCGACGCAGCTCTCTGTCTGCAAGCTTTGTGTGTTTATCAAATTGAGTTTCTTTCGAGTCTTCTTGTGCGTGAACGGTTTAAAATCGCTTGAATGATTATGAGGACTGCGGTCATGTTCAAATACTGCTTTCTAGTTCTAAATAACAAGTGGAATTTGGCATATTTACTGGATTTGTAGAGTAAAATGACGTAGAGAAAAAATTGACCCGGACAGCAGTTGTTGTGTGGTTACGTGTGTGTTTGTACTGTGAAACACGCTTGCATTGACCCGTCACAATGGTTTCAAACAATTCTCCCATGATTCTCAATAGACAACGAAACAAAATAACACGCAGTATACTTATGATTCTGGCAAAATGTTAATTGCTGCTGTCTATTGAAAAAATATTTCATTCATTTTAACAATTTTTTTTGTATCGAGTTGAATGAATGATTCAATGACTCACTTATAAAGACTCAACTTTTTTCAGTACTGGATGATACAGTGTTTTTGAACAAATCTCTTGAATGAATGACTCAATGACAGACACATTTTTAACAGTCACTTGTCTTGATGTTACTGATACAATCTTTATTTGAAGGATCAAGTTACTTTCTAAAGGTGATTTCCTCTAATCTGACCACTACATCAGTGTTTATATCTGAACTATACACTTTTATCCAGCACTTCTGTGATAATCTGACAGAAATAATGAGACTGTGATGTTGAAGAGACTGTTAGTGAAGCGGTTTCATATCTACACATGACGACTGCTCTCTCTGGATCAGATCTGGATGTTCGCTGTGATCGTACTTGTCTAAGCTTTAATAGACATAGAGCCGAATCGCTGTCATTTAGGAATAAGATCATGTGGGGGTTTGAATCGAGATCGCCATCATTTAACATTTAATCGTGCAGCTCTAATACTGCCTCATATTTAATAAAAACTAGGGATGCACGATATATCATCCACCATATCAGTATCGGCCGATATATGTTCATTTTTAATGTTATCGTTATCAGCCTGTTAAGAAAATTTGGCCGATAAATAAATAAATGTATTATTTTTTTCAACTTGAACTCTTCAAGTTCATCATGATGGTTTTGAATCGCTTGAAATATGATTGAAATCTCTTCATAAAGGAAAATACAGTTCAGTGCAACATGTGCAGCGCAAGTCTGTCATATCGGCTACATCAAACTATCATGAGAACATCATTATAATCGTGTGCTTGGGACATGGATTTTAATAGTGAGACTTTTGTTTTTGTAATTAGGCTCTCAAAAATTATTAAAAAAAATTATATTTAGATTTATCGGCCAATATATCCGTTATCAGCTTTCAAATATAAAGAATTATTGGTTATAGTATCAGACAAAATGTTCGGTGCATCCCTAAAAAAACCACATGTGAAACAATATGCAGTATTGTAAATATTTCAAACAGTAGCATGCTGAATTATAGTCACATGACCGTATTACACTAAGTGGCATTTAGTTGGGTTGGAAATAACAGAGTTATTTAGTGTTTTAGTCTACTTTTGTGTAAAATCAACCTGACGTTTGT
Source organism: Rutilus rutilus (assembly GCF_951802725.1). Classification (NCBI taxonomy): domain Eukaryota; kingdom Metazoa; phylum Chordata; class Actinopteri; order Cypriniformes; family Leuciscidae; genus Rutilus; species Rutilus rutilus. The sequence continues at coordinate 37,097,635 of NC_140220.1, forward strand.
CTCTCTGATCAAACAAGTCAAGAAAGAAATCAGAGGCAATATGGTTTCCAGAACATTTATTCCTGAAGAAGGTCGGTCAGCTTGAGTGCAGTGCAGTGTTTGGACACACAAGGTTCCCACACTTATGAAATGTCTAGAAATGTCAGGGAAATTTAGCAACTCTGAAATTGAAGCTTTTTTTTAGGGTATGAATTACACCAAACATATGTAACACACACTGTTGCATCCCATGAATATAGACTGTTCATTAGCCGAGTTAATTGTTATTAAGATATAATAAGTTAAAATGATTCTTAGTGAGGACTTATGGAAGAATTCATACTTGAATTAAGGAGAAATTTTGCTCAGTGATGATGTTCAGTTTTAGTGCTAAATTTACTAAAAAAATTTAGCAAAATTCATGCAAATCAGGCAATGCACAAATTTAAATTAATAGCCAATTTAGTGCTTCTACGGCACAAGACTACCACGATCTAGTGTGCTTTACTGGGATTTTACAGCATTGCTCAACATCTGCTTGTGTTTCTGATGCGCTGATGTATTGCACATTGATATAGAGCTACGAATGAATCTTTTAAAATGGCCTGAATATGATACACAAATCAGTAATGTTGCACAAAAACTGCTGTGTCATTTTCTAGCAAAAGTGTTTATACATTTATAACCGTGAAAGTGTTACATTACAGAGAAAATGTTTAATGAAAAATGTTAGCATAAAAAATAAAAGTCTGACACAAAAATACTTACTAAACATAGATATTCATCACACTTGTGGTAGGGCTGGTGCAACCGTTGGCAGAAATCCTAACACGTAAATACTGTTTTAAGAAAGAGGCCACAGGATGTTGTGTTGGGGTTTTCCGGTCTCTCACATGCTTAACCTGAGAATGAATACAGAGTTATTGAATGAGTGAATCTGTGTGACATAACGCCACATGTGTAATGAAGATGAACACTATACCCCACAGCACTTCCTCTCTCTCAAACACACGCACACACACACACACACACACACACACACACACACACACACACACACACATATAAACAAACAAGATGATGGTTATGAGATGGGTAATTATTGACATGAACATTATTTTCTTATACTTGATATCTACAGGTCATGTCTCTGTTCAAATAATATTTTGTCATTCAAACTAAAGTAGATCAGCCTAGTCAAGTCAAGTCAGCTTTATTTCTATAGCGCTGTTTACAACACAGAGTGTTTCAGAGCAGCTTTACAGAGATAACGGGAAAATAATGTGACAAAGTTTGTCTCCAGAAGAAAATAGCGTCCCAGTCCAGCTTAAGTAAGTTCAGTGATGGTTCTTTTCTGTCGTAAAAAAGTTATTAATTCAGTTTATTTATATATAAAGCCGCTCTGGAGAAAACCGTGATGTCATCGTCCAGCTCAGTTCAGTTCTCATATAATGGTGTCAATGCAGGAAGATCAATATTATTGTTGAATATTACATTAAATGTCCCCAACTAAGCAAGCCAAAGGCGAGAAAGCCGTAAAAAGCATCTATATATTAAGATGCACAAATGAATAAAGACTCTGTAGTTTTGTCTGAGGCTGCAGTAATGTTGTGGTGCGTCACAGAGCGCTGAAGAGAGACGGCTCCAGGACGAACGGAGAGGTGGTGGTGAGGAAGAGATCCCGTCTGACGGAGAGGAGCGCTGAAGACGTGGACAGCTCCATCGAGGTCCCCGAGGAGGAGGACGACGACTATGTCAGTTTACCTACTGTTACTCTTCTTTTCATCTTCCACTTTCATATCCTTTATAGAGCAGTGACGTGTGGGTCGGACAGAGAGAGGTCACCGTGTTGACATTTTACAGGCACAACATGTACGATTTTTGGATCAAAATATGCAAAAACCACTAGAGCTGTGGTATATACAGTACTGTGCAAAAGTCTTAGGCATGTTAATACCCCCTTCCCCCCCTGGAAATATCAGTTTACATTTGCATACATTCTTTTTGCCATTAATTGTAATAATCCAGTGAGATTTGTGTATACACAAGGAGTCTGACAACAGCCTTTATGATCTGATCTCAAAAAGCTACTTTTGCACAGTACTGTATTTTGTTGACTTGTGTACTTACATTATCCCAGATGTTTCCAAGAATGTTGAAATCCAGAGAAATAAGGATTCATATCAATGACATCACACCCTCGATTTCTGATTATATTTGGCAGAAACCATGGAAACACTAAAGACGCTTTAATATATTACATGTTTTATTAGCCAAGGGAAGAACTGTATGGATACATTTATCATTAATCGTTGTTATATATCTCAACACTGTTAGTCTTATTGTTTGAATCGCTTGTTTTCTTGATTTTCCGCAGAGAAAAGCCCTATCTTGTCTTAAAATCTTGTCCTATCAAGTGGCTAACATAACATAATCAGATGCAGCTTTATTTTTAGTAACAGTAATGCTGCATTTTCTCCACCATACAATATGTTTTAAAATGAATTGCATGCCATTTAGCAACACAAGCCATCCAGCTTTTATTAATATGAAAAACTACAACCTCTAGTGGCGAAAAACTACATAGTGTGCCTTTAACAGTCTCTAAAATAAAACTTCATTATTTTCCACTTGCAGCCTCAAAAAACTTTGAATGTAGTGTATAAAAAAAATTCTATAAAGTTATATAAACAAGTTATCATAATGTTACACATGTAAACCTTTTAAAACACCATTTTTGGTACCTATACACAATACTGTGTGCAATCAGTATTAGGCCGATTTCATAATTAATAATGAAATTAATATTTTTTTCTGGTTTCACAAAAAGAACTAAACGAAATAATTTTCTTCAGAATAACCAGTATTTATTTTTCCCAGAAAAAAAATTATATTAACAACCTTAAAACAAGATACATTTGCCGGTGGAGCTAAAGATAATGCATGCGATATTTGATCTTGAATTAAGGTTCCTCCTGTCAGGATTGAATGTAACTCAAACGCAATGGGATAATAGGTGTTTATTAATAAATAAAAAAACTTGTAGGGGAGAAAACTAGATCCACTTCAGGGCAAAGCAGAACAGGACATCGTGAAGAACACATGAAGAATAAACAGGGACGCAAACAAGGATAATTATCAGATAATGATCAATAATTCAGAGAATGCGACACCATACTTGGCTACACGCCGCTTTCACTCTCATATGTTTCTTCTGTTAGCCAGTGCTGATGAGGAAGCAGATCTGACCCTAGATTCCTGTTTTGATGTGTGTAACAGGAAGAGAAAGAAAGCCGGCGACCGGCGCGCGGGGCTACCAGAGGCCGACGGAAACGCAGAGGAGACGCAGCTCTGCTCAGATACAGTGAGACACACACACACACACACACTCACTCACTCACTCCTCCAGGCGACAGTCACATGATCGCCATGATGACACCTTTGGTTGTTTCCCATGATGCAGCGGTGCCGTATGGAGGCAAGAAGAAGGCGTGGTGCTGGGCCTCGTACCTGGAGCAGGAGAGAGCCATCGCTGCCCCCAGTAAACTCTTCAAAGAGGTGAGACGACACACACACACACACACACACACACAATATGGGCCAGTGTCGCTGTTGTGAAAGGGAATTATTCTGCTTTTATACACACTTATATTTTAAAAAGTTAACTTGATAAAGCAAACATGTTCTAAGAATGTTTTGCTAACATTCCTGTTAAGTTATGAAGACGTTATTGTTCTCTGAACATTCAAAACGTACAGTTTTTTACATGTTTTGAAAGCTTTTTTTTCTCTTGGTTTTGCAAAAGTTAAAGGGGTGGTTGATTATGATTTGACTTTTCTAACTTTAGTTAGTGTGTAATGTTGCTGTTTGAGCATAAACAACATCTGCAAAGTTACAACGCTCGAAGTTCAAAGCAAAGGGAGATATTTTCTTTTAAAGAAATCGTTTTTTAAGGACTACAACAGACGGCTGGTAGAGACTACACGAGCTTCCTCCCGGGTTAGTGACATCACCAACCCTAAAATTTACATAAACCCCGCCCCCTGAACACGCAACAAAGGGGGTGAGTCCATGTTGAGAAGAGGTGATAGGATTTGCTAACACACAAGCTGTTGAAGCTCCGCCCCCTGTGCCGGGAGCAGCAGCTCATTTGCATTTAAAGGGACACACACAAAATGACACGTTTTTGCTCACCCTTAAAAAGTGACAACTTTCACATGCTATATAAAAATATCTGTGTGGTATTTTGAGCTTAAACTTCACATAAACTCTCTGGGGACATCAGAGACTTATTTTACATCTTGTGAAAAGGGGCATTTTACCACTCCTTTAAGGGAACATTTTTATCATTTGGAAATGTTGCTTTTGAATGTTCTCTGAAACATGTTATGTTCATGTTAATGTTAGACGAACATCCATCTAAATATTGTTGGAAAAAACATGCCATGATTGATGTATAATGTTTTTGTGCTAACATTTTGAAAACATAATAAAAGACCAGATTACTTTGATCGAACATTCTAGTAATGTTACTGGAAGAACGATTGTTCATAATTTAAGTGAACCTCGCCAGAACGTCCGCTAAAGTTCTGAGGACGTCCCGTTAGCTGGGCATCTAGCGAAGCACCCGTAAAGGATTGTTGATTATATGGATTGTATTTTCATGTTACAGCTGCAAACTAACATGATGGCAATACTGTAAACATGTTCTGTTTGTCAATCTTATTTTGTACATGGACTTTAAAGTGGACTTAAACCTCTTTGTAGTTGTGATAGTGTGTCACAGACGGTCCACATCACATTCACACTGGGGTTTTAGGAAGCCAAATAATATTTCATAATAAGTATATTTATTTAACTTAATAAAATGACAATGCTGTCTTGATTCCAACAGTCAAACCCTCAAGCTGTACACTGGCGGAGAACTGCAGGGAGAGCTTTAGGTTTCTGTGAAAACAGGTTTACACACGCTGGCCGGTTTATCTATCTGGCTCGTACAGGATATCATTTATTCATTTAGCAGACGCTTGTATCCAAAGCGACTGACAAATGAGAACAATAGAAGCAGTGAAACTAACAGTAGGACAACAAGTGCTATGACCCTTCCCAGTTTAATCTAATTCAGTACCTGTATTTTTTTTATTTAATTTTCTTATAAAGATAATAGATATAGAATAGAAGAGAAAGTGTTAGTATTACTGGATCAAGTGCTGTTGAAATAGAAGCGTCTTCAGCCTTTCTTGAACGTGCGTTTCCCGAACAACGCCGTAACTCGCTGCTTAAAGGGATACTTCAGCATTTAGCATTAAGCTTTGTATTAGTAGAAAACCTGTAGTATTTTCGAATTACCGTGCTTCCCACCCTCATGTCCCCCTGAGACGAGAGATTTATGTATTTTTTTTGTCTGGAAAAAATCCTCCGATGACACAAAAATCGTCATTTTGCGTCATCGGAGGATTTTTTGGCCAGTGGCGAGAGACTACAGCCAGTAGGGGGAGCTGTCCCGCATGTCCTCAACCCGCCCATAGAGGGATCTCACTCACAGAATGTACACATAGTGTCAGCCGTCTTTCTTTGGAAGCTAAGCTAGCAGGCTCTTGTTCTGTGGAGAGAGCTGAGTAGTAGTTGGAGAAAGCTGAGTAGTAGGGGTTACCATCCTCTTTTTCCCGGACATGTCCGTCCATCGAGACAGTCCAAAATGTCTGGGATTCGGCTTTTGCTTTCTGCAGTCGCCATTCATTGTTTACATGCACACCTTTTGTTTCAATCTAACTGAATTCATTGCGATTGGTGAATCTGAATGTAGTGTTTACATGAACGCTAAACAAGTGATCGGTTGATGTGCGTTTTAACATTGCTAAGAAAAATGGGCGATCTCGAACTCGAAATCCCGGGCAGACTCGTCACGGAGAATCACTAGTAGCCTAGCCTTGTTGTTTAACTGCGCTCTCTTACCGGTAGGCGTGGCTTGGAAGTGGCCTCGTAGAGCAGCGAAGCAAGTGCATTCTGGGAGTTGTTGTCTTTCATCCACATAAGCCAAAAATACATTTTCTGGCTTTTCTCAGTCTAGAAAGCTCCAAATTCAAAAATAATTTCACATTTTTTCCATTCCAGAGGTGAAGTATCCCTTTAACTGCCATAGTACGATTCATCGTACGATAGCTAATCACGAGTGTTTCCCGAAACTGTATTGTTGCAGATTGATCGTTCAACCACGTTGGTTTATGACGTCACGCACGTGGTGGAGTAATAACTTATGTTAATGAATCTGTTTGAGATCGAATTAACGCGAGATGTTTTGCTATAAATTACAGAGATGGCATCTGAGGACTATTTCTCATTTTTCTCAGTTATTTTGCTTTATTTCCAGATTCAATCATAGATTCGTTCTTACACACTAGAGCTCGTTCACACATGCGCACTCTTCAGAAACGGTGCTTTAAATCTCTTGACAAACTAAAAGTCGTAAATGATATTTGTATGTATTCTAAATAAAAGACAGGTTGCACTGAATGTCAGCTTGCTTATTTTGCTCAAGATAAGGCTTTATCTAGTTTTATTTAGGATTTATTGAGTCCACATGTCATGCAAACTAGAAACTCTTCTTCTAACCACAGGTCGAGATCTGTCGTCCGAAACACACAAGTCTGCGATGCTGTTCGCGAATGTTCGTTGGAACGATGGTTTCGGGAAACACAGACTCGTTGAACTGCTGATAACGACGGAACTTGTGAACATAGTTGGCTAACGATGCTTTTGGGAAATTCACCCCTGATTGAGTTAGATCATTCCTCCAGCAGGGCACAGTCCAGGTGAAGCGACGTTCGCTTGCAGAGCGCAGGTTTCTGGATGGTACATAAGTGTGAAGTAATGAGTTGAGGTAAAAGGGAGCAGAGCCAGTGGTTGTTCTGTAGGCAAACGTCAGTGACTTGAATTGGATGCGAGCAGCAACTGTGAGGAGAGGAGTGACGTGTGCTCTCTTCGGCTCAGTAGATCAGTTCATCGTATTGGTTGTTGGCCATGACATAAAAAAAGTTAGGGTTCATTTTCTTCGTTTTAATAAATGTGCAAAGTTATCAGAAATCTTGTTTTTGTTTTGTCATTTAGGTTATGAAGTGTAGATTTATTTGATCATTTCAGCATATGTGTAACGGTCATCAGCTGGAGTGCCCTTGAGAGCCACCTGAGGGCACTCCACATCAGACAACTACATTTCCCATAAATCACTGCCCGGACTCATCATCCCTGATTATCACGTTCACCTGTGTCTCATTATATTTTTTAGTTCACCCCATATAAGCCTGGTTCACCTCATCATTCCCTGCGAAGTCTTGTACGCTATTCCACTGCATTTCTGAGCGTTTCCTTTGTTGTCGTTGTTCCTGGTTCTTGATCTCTGCCCGTGTGCTGGTTTTCCCGTTCCTGCCTCACCCTCTGGATTTGTCTGTTTGTTTGGATTGCCTGCCTGTGTATGACCTTTGCCTGGATTCCGATTCCGATTTTGATTTTCTTTAGTAAACTGCATTTGGATCCTCAACCTTCGTGTCTCGGAGCAGTTCATAACAATATGGCTGTGTGTCCACCAAAGAATTTCCCCCAAATTCTTTCAGTGGTTTTTAATGGGAGCGCTGCGTGTTTAAAAGCGGCGGCAGTGTAAGTGTTGAGCGTTTTATTCCTGATGCTCAGAGTTGAAAATGTTCAACTTGGGAAAAACTTGGGAAAAATGTAGCACTCATGTCTGTCATTTGTTACCCAGCCATCCAATCACAGTGCAGGAGGAGCGGGACAAATCAGAGATGGTCTTATTATTGGGAGATATGGGTGTCCGTAGCAAACTTTGATCACGTGTGCCTAGATAACCAATCACGTTACAGCCTTGACGTCATTGAATTTCAGTCGAGTTGTGCGACAGTCAATCACACGTCACGCAATTGTCCGTGACTACTCAGCATTTTTTCAGTGTAAACAGTGTAAAAAGCGGCTTCTGGTCCCCTTCCCTGCACACCACAGCGCTAGCAGGCGTTACACACTTTTTTGCTAACCTTGCAGGCTTGACTTCAACAAGTGGCTTTGGGGAAATACCACATGACCAACCGTCACATATCCTGCTCGTACAACGGCAACAACAAGCACAAAGACACAACAAAGAGTCCGAGAAAATCGACACATTTTGACATTCAGAAACAAACTATAGCCCCTTTCACACATACAGTCTTTACTGGTGAATTACCAGTAACAGATCATGTGTGACCAGGACCTTTTCAAATATACCGGTAAATTGGTTCTTCGGCAATAGAATTGGAAGTTGTAACATTGCCAGTAAATTACCGCTATATGCGCTGTGTGAAGGCGGAATGAAGATTACCTGTATTTTGCACGTACGAGGTCAGCTGATGTAAGAAGTGATTTGGGCCAATCAGAAGCCGTTGAAAGAGCAACAGGTCTGGGCCATTCATTAAATGATGACGCAGATGATGCGTTTACTCAGCACTGTTTACAGATGTCTTCAGATTGGAGTGATAGATTTGTCAACAACTCAGAGGAACAGTTAGCGATACTGTCACGTATGATAAAATAACTAGCCTTCTTCAGGGGCAAGGCATAACTTACTATGGCAAGCCGGTTTAACATTTAATCCTTAAAACCTACTAGTATCTATTTTCATGCTACTAGTACTTATTTTTTAGATACTAGTATCTATTCCATTAAGTACTAGTGCTTATTCATTAGCTACTAGTGCTTAATCATTAAGTACTAGTACCTATTAAAAAGACACTAATACTTATTCATTCAATTCTAGTGCCTATTAAATTGGTACTAGTACTTATTCATTAGTTACTAGTCTTTATTATTAGTTACTAGTATTTATTATTAGATACTAGTACTTATTAATTAGACACTAGTACTTATTCATTAGTTACTAGTCTTTATTATTAGATACTAGTACTTATTCATTAGTTACTAGTACTTATTCATTAAGTCAAGTCAAGTCAAGTATATTTGTATAGCGCTTTTCACAATACAGATCGCATCAAAGCAGCTTCACAGTATTAAATTAAAATAATACAACAAGGTTTGTTTCTAGTGGAATTTATTGATAAAATCATTAGTTACTAGTCTTTATTATTAGATACTAGTACTTATTAATTAGATACTAGTACTTATTTCGATAGTGACTAGTAACTATTCTTTTGTTACTAGTAACAAATTTAAAAAAATTTCTATTGACTTCTGTGGGGATCTGTCATTCAGATATCAACTATTCAGTTCTGACTAGTGTGTATTGCAATTGTGACTAGTACGTATTTATTAGATACTAGTACCTATTAATTAGACTCTAGTATCTTTTGTAATTGTTACTAGTAACTATTCTTATCTCACTAGTCACAACTGCTTTTTTACTCGTCTTATGTTATGACTAGTCAGAACGACCACTGGAGAGTTCAATTAAAAATCTTACTAGTAACATTTGGAATAAATACTAGTATCTAATAAATAGGTACTAGTAGCATGAAAATAGATACTAGTAGGTTTTAAGGATTAAATGTTAACACGGCTTGCCATAAACGTACTGTTAATGACATTCATCACATCATCACAGAGTTTATGGGTGTTTTGGAGCTGATGTGTGATGGTCTGTTACCGGTAAAGAGCCAGAACGCGGTTACTTGTGTGAACAGCACACACACAACTTTTAGACTGTGCGATCTCTGTGTTCGATCTGCATCATCGCTGTCTGTCTTTAAATATAAGTTACAAACTCATTTTTTTGATTTGGCTTATAATCAATGAGGAAGTTATATTGCATTGTGTTTTTATTAATTATATTGTATTGTCTTATTGTTATGTTTTTATTGTGCAGCACATTGGTCAAACTAGGTTGTGATTAATGGTGCTTTACAAATAAAATTGACATTAACACATTATTGAATTCACTGATAAAAGTTGTTCTGGTAATTTGACGGTAATTGACCGGGATTGCTGTGTGAAAGGGGCTTATGACGCACCTGAAGCGGGGTGTTTTCAGGAGAGCGCCTGGCATGTGACTACAAACACACACGGCCTAATGCTGCAACAGCACAACATGTGGAGAAATGGAGATATTTTCTGAATGCACTGTATTAGTGAGCATTTGTATGCTGGTGCATCTCTAGCTGTGCAAGGAGTGTGTGACTGGACTCTCTCCCTCTGTGTGTGTGTGTGTGTGTGCAGTATCAGTCATTTCCGCAGTGTAAGAACGGCTTCAGGGTTGGCATGAGGCTGGAGGGCATCGACCCCGAACACCCGTCCATGTACTGCGTCCTCACCATCGCGGAGGTAACAGCACTACTCTAATAGCAGATGCAGAAAGAGGAATATGATGTTCTACGTGTCACAGAATTTGGGCATTTTTGCAGGTGTTGGGACATCGAATCAGACTGCATTTTGAGAAGTATTCGGACTGCTATGACTTTTGGGTGAACTCCAACTCTCCCGACATCCACCCTGCGGGATGGTGTGAGAAAACCGGACACAAGTTGCATCCACCTAAAGGCAAGAGACACCAGAAACTCACAGAATACCCAATACGTGTTCAGTGGCCAATCCTGAATCAGCGTTAATCACATGATCACACAGAGCTGCCAACTCTTACGCATTCACCGTGAGACTCACACGCGACTGACACTTTCCACACACTCTCACGCCACACATACATTTTCTCACGCACAGAAAAATCGCGGAGCGAAGAGGACACGCAGACCGCCAGACTAGACGGAGCAGTTACTTATGATAGAAACAAATCTCAGCTCTCAGATTCTGTCAATTTTATGACCAAATTCAAACAATAAATACCATTTTGGCGCTTGTAAATGTGATTGACAGATCCCTAGCGGCACGTGACCCGATCATCTCTACTAGCTAATAGTAAATAAACACGAACACTGTTGAAAGATACAGTACAACTTACCGAAATGTATATTCCTCATACATGATATCGACCAATCAGTGTTTTTCATCCGCGGAAAGGGGTCAATAAAACAGCTGGAGAACAATCATGTCACATTTACCTCAGGAAAGCCATCTGATGACCATAATATGGGCTATAGCACGTTAGTTGGCTAGAAAAATAGAGCTATAGAGAGTATTTTGCTAAATGTGTGTACTATATTACGTATTTATTATATTTTTACTTGACGTATTTTATTTTACTTTTACTAAAGTTGTTATTATAATAAAAAAACGCATTATATTTCATTTGAGTTATTTTTAACCTTAAATAATACTGCCAGCTGATAGGGCTTGAGAAAAATGAACGCCTGTCTTGTGTACCTAATATTTATCCAAATGAGTCAATATTAAATCAATATTAAATCACAAGAATTTAATTTAATTGAAATCGTGAAATTTGTGTCAAGCAATAATAACAAAACGTAGCTTTCCAGAAATTGTACCATGTAAACATTGTAACATGTTGACACTACACCTAATAAAATTCAGTTTAGTTACTAAAATGTTTTGACAATCACAATACTCTTATGACAATAACCCCCCCCCCCCCCCCCCCCCTCACAGTGCATTAACTAATGTTAACAAATACAACCTTTGATTTTAATAATGTATTAGTAAATGTTGAAATTAACATCAACAAAGATTAATAAATGCTGTATTCGTGCAGTTCATTATTAGCTCATGTTAACTAATGAACCTTATTGTAAAGTGTTACTAAGAAATGTAGTGCATTGTCTTGTTCTTGAACAAGCATTATGCTTTTGAAACTCTTTAATAATTAATGTGTGTGTCGTAGGTGTTGTGATGTGTGTGTTGACTTGGACTGCAGCAGTGTGTGTGTTGTTCCTCACATGGCCTGTGTTTGTGTGTCTCTGTAGGGATGAAGGATGAAGAGTTCAGCTGGTCCTCCTTCATCAAACTAAATAAAATACAGACGGCACCCAAAGCCCTCTTCCAGAACCAGAACATGGTGAGTGTGTGTGTGTGTGTGTGTGTGTGTGTGTGTGTGTGTGTGTGTCTCATTTCCACTAGATGGCACTATTTCACTTCATTTAATAAAGCACTTCCACTAGACCAAGACACTGTCATCCTCAGCACATTTAACTTCCACTACACACTTCACTTATATTATTATAATATGCTTGATTTTAACATCTGGATTTGATTGGATCATGACATGCTCCAGATATACAGTCAAACCAAAATTTATTCAGACAATATTTCTCACATTATCACAGTTTTTTCGCAATAGTTTAGAAAATGGTAATGACAAGAACTCAGAGTTATCAAATCAGTTGATATTTAACTTTGTTCAGTCTGTGGTGTTTAAGGGTCGCATTGGCAATTAAAGAAAACACACTTCAGCAGAACATGATCAGGTCAAAGTGTCCGAATCATTTTTGGTCCCAAATGATTATAAATGTTACTGGGAGTCACTGTATGAAGAATATTTGTGTATAATATGTCACAGTTTCCTTTATTTTGCTCTCCTCACTTACATAAATGAACTATAGTGTCCTGATCACACTAGTAAAACAACATCAGAAACTATATCTGGTGTCTGAATAATGTTTGGTGTGAGTGTATTATTGGACGTGTGTGTTGTGTTTCTCAGACGGTGACGCCGTCGGGGTTCAGGATTGGTATGAAGCTGGAGGCGATCGATAAGAAGAACCCCTCGTTCATCTGTGTCGCCACGGTCTCCGACATGGTGGACAGTCGCTTCCTGGTGCACTTCGACAACTGGGATGAAGGCTATGACTACTGGTAAATTCTAAATAAATAAATAATTGTAAATTAATTAAATAATTCTGGTAAATATTTTTTTTTCCTTCTGTTTTTTTATTTTATGACAATTTAAAAAAAAAACACTAACTAACTTGCTTGAAGCCGTTGCATATTTATTTGCATGACCACATGAATGTTTAACCCTAAACCAGTAAGTGTTGTTATAGTAAAGTACTGAAAGTGATTTTTACTCATTAATCCTAAAACAAGATATTTTTCCAAACATTCATATTAATGAAATTCTGGTAGTATCGTTAAGTTTTGGCATTTCTCTCAATTTAACCACATAGATCACTCTTTTAAAATATTAATAACCCATGACATTTCTCTTTCATCCTTTGTGTTGGGCTGTGAAAACATAATGAAAACATTTATTGAAACCATGTGGGGCAAAAACAACATGAAAGCATCATATTTAAATTTTAAAGAAAGCATCATTTGGGTAGAGTTATTTTTTTATTATATGCAAGTTCTGCAGACACACATATTGGCTGAAATTGTGATGAAATAGATGAAACTGAACAGGCATAAATCTATCAAATGACTAAGTTGAGGATCTCGTTAATTATATCAGTCGTAAGTCATGAGGACACACATGCAGCGTATTCTCATTCTTATCAGTGACCCAGTTATCATTATGTGTGTGTGTGTGTGTGTGTGTGTGTGTGTGTGTGTGTGTGTGTGTGTGTGTGTGTCAGACCCCTGTATAGAGCAGGCAGAAAGCTTTTAGCTGCTCATGAATTACTCAGGAGAAGAGGTCTCTCTCTCTCTCTCTATATATGTCTCTCTCCCTCTCTCTCTCTCTCTCTCTCTCTCTCTCTCTATGTCTCTCTCTCTCTCTCTCTCTCTCTCTCTCTCTCTCTCTCTCGCTCAGTCACACTATCAGATCTGACAGCTCTGAGACAGTGACAGCACGTCTCCTCACAGCATTATCGTCCCACTTCACCTCCCAAACATCGCATACACACATTTGTTTCACTTTATTCAAACACAGTTTGAGTAGTTGAGAAGAATTGGTGTGTGTTTTGGCACATAGTTCTGTTACACCATCTCACCATCAGATGTTGGTGGCCATGTGTGATGTGGATCTTGTTAGATCACTGATTCTCCACGAGCGTCGAGCTGAGACCCAACTCTGTCAGTGCCACAAAATGTTTATCCTAAATCCTGTACTGAAATCCACTGGGAAGCCACTAATGCTCATCAGATCACACTAATGAATAGAAATGATGGTTTCGTCTAAAGAACTATGAAGTAAACGTGTGGAAACATTAATATTTCGCTCTGTTCAAGTATTTTTATGTATTTTAATTAGTGCTGGGCAGCGAAGTGTGTGTTTACGTAATATATGTGTGTGTGTACTGTGTACAATTATTTTGTATAGATAAATACACATGCATGTATATATTTAAGAAATATTTGCATGTATATACTGTATATATATATTTATATATTATTTATATATTATATAGAAATATTTTATATAGAAATAAAAAAACTCTTAAATATATACATGCATGTGTGTGTATATGAAGAGTTCAGATGCAAAAGCCTCTAAGTGCCATCTGAAATTTTCTTCTAGAATGATCATTTTTATCAAGCTCGTATATTTAAGGTCAATAATTTCACTTAAATGGCAATGCAAATTACCTATTAATTGTCATTTAAGTGAAATAACTTAAATATACAAGCTTGATAAAAATGATCATTCTAGAAGAAAATTTCAGATGGCACTTCGAGGCTTTTGCATCTGATCTCTTCATTTATAGATAAAAATAATTATATAATTACAGTACACACACATGTATTATGTAGACAAACTTTTATTTTGGATGCGATTAATCGCTGCCCAGCACTAATTTTAATGTGTGTTTCCTGTCCAAAAAAGAAGAAAAGAAGAATTTTATTTTTTCAAAATGTGCATTTAAAGGGCTCAGTTTTAGTGAATAAAAAATGGATTCAGAATGTTAATCTTTTTTAAACCGCATGAAATAGAGGATAATGTTTTGTTGCATTAAAATGCATTTGTGCACATCTTGTTTTCTGCAGGTGTGATGCAACCAGTCCTTATATCCATCCGGTCGGCTGGTGTCTGGAGTACGGCAGGACACTCACCACTCCTCCAGGTGATGCAGCTCTCTGACATCAGGCCCACAAATCATCTAAAAAAACTACATTTATTTCCCCCCCAAATAAATTGAGATTAGAAACACTATTATGCAACTGCTCCAGAAGGACTATAAAGAGCTGGAGGAAGGAAGAAGGAAAGTTCAGCCCCGCTCGCTGTAGTTTCTAATCTGGTTTAGATCTTCAGTGCATGTGAAATCCATTCAGCATTAAAATATTGAATTATTCATTTGTAAAACTTCAGTATGAGTGAAAACCGAGTGGAGAGCAACAGTAGAGTTCTGGTGTTGTGCAAGATCCGATCCTCCCAACGCATCTATAAAACATTGTGAATGATGCAATCGATTCGCTCTCCCTGCACTCTCACATATTTCTGTATCTTTGAATATTTTGGCATACATTACTACAATAATTGTTGGATTAAACATATTTTCCTATTTGATTATATCATGCTGCATCGTATTAAGACGAAGCGATGTTAGTCGAAGCTCTCCGAAAATTCTGAGCTTACAAGTTGTAAGTACGAGTTCTATGAAGTCGCAGTCTCGTTAGTAATTCCTGTACGTAAAACATGGGCCCGCTTTCATTCCCAGTGTTTTATGGGACAAGTAGTTCATTCCTTCGTAACGGATGTCCACCGTGATTGCTCTTTTTATGATGTCTCCATCAGCTTCTTAATTCAGTGGGCATTTCTAGTCAAGTCAGCTTTATTTATATAGCGCTTTTTACAATATAGAGTGTTTCAAAGTAGCTTTACAGAGATAACAGGAGAATAATGCGACAAAGTTTGTTTCTAGAAGAAAATAGCGTCCCAGTCCAGCTTAAGTAAGTTCAGTGATGGTTCATTTCTGCTGTAAAAAAGTTAATTTAGTTCATTTTTCATTAATTTAGCCGCTCTGGAGAAAACCGTGATGTCATCGTCCAGCTCAGTTCAGTTCTCATATAATGGTGTCAGTGCAGGAGATCAATATTATTGTTGAACATTTAAGGGATAGTTCACCCAAAAATGAAAACTCTATCATCATTTACTCACCCTCAAGTTGTTCCAAACCTGTATGAGTTTCTTTGTTCTGCTGAACACAAAGGAAGATATTTGGAAGAACGTTTGTAATCAAACAGATCTCGGTCCCCATTGACTTCCATAGTAGGAAAAAAATATACTATGGTAGTCAATGGGGACCGAGATCTGTTTGGTTACTGACATTCTTCCAAATATCTTCCTTTGTGTTCAGCAGAACAAAGAAACTCATACAGGTTTGGAACAACTTGAGGGTGAGTAAATGATGATAGAGTTTCCATTTTTGGGTGAACTATCCCTTTAAATGTCCTCAATTAAGCAAGCCAAGGCAACAGTGGCGAGGAACCAAAACTCCATCAGTGACAGAATGGAGAAAAACCTTGTGAGAACCCAGACTCAGTCGCTCAGCTCTCCTCTGGCCAATGGGAGAACAGTGTATGATTTTGATCCAGGAGCATTACAGGTCAGAATGGATCAGAACATTTAGAATATTATCCAGTTCCATCTTTAGCACTGTCACAGTTATCCCACAGTGCACCATAAACACCAGTGAGCATTGAGCAATACCAGCAGGCTTTCGTCAGTCTCTCAGTCAGACTGCATGTGTAAGACTTAAAGGATTAGTTCACTATATCATTTCCTCACCCCAGTGCCATCCAAGATGTTCATGTCTTTCTTTCTTCAGTGGAAAAGAAATTAAGTATTTTGAGGAAAACATTTCAGGATTTTTCTCCACACAATGGACTTCAATGGCAACCAGAATGTTGAAGTCCAAATCAATGCCGTTTCAAAGTCTCTGCACGATCCCAGCTGAGGAATAGGGTCTTATCAAGTGAAACGATTGGTCATTTTCTAAAATATATATATACTTTTTAACGACAAATGCCCGTCTTGTGCTGGTCTGCAACGCGCCACGTATTACGTCATCACGATGGAAAGGTCACGCGTTACGTCATCTGTCTAAGTTATTAGTCTGTGTACTCCGGTTCAGAAAGGTAGGGAAGGGCGAAAAACTCCATCTCATTTTCTCCTCCAACTTCAAAATCATTTATTAGGGGCCAAGCACCGAAGGTGAGGAGGCACCGTTTGTAATTATTATTATTTTTTATTTTTTTCGTGACCTTTCCAATGTGATGACGTAATACGCCGCGCATCTCAGAGATGGTACAAGACGAGCATTTGTCGTTAAAAAGTATATATATATATATATATTTTAGAAAATGACCAATCGTTTCGCTAGAATATGGAGAAAAATCCTGAAATGTTTTCCTCAAAATACTTAATTTCTTTTCGACTGAAGAAAGAAAGACATGAACATCTTGGATGGCACTGGGGTGAGGAAATTATCAGGAAGTTTTCATTTTGAGGAGAACTAATCCTTTAATCTGACGGGACCCGCCTCACACCCTCTGTGCTGTAGATTACCCTGATGAGAAGAACTTCTCCTGGGAGAAATACTTGGCAGAGACCAGCTCATTACCAGCTCCTGCTCGAGCCTTCAAAGTGGTGAGTGTGTGTGTGTGTGTGTGTGTGTGTGTGTGTGTGTGTGTGTGTGTGTATGTGTTGTCAAACATCAGCAGAGACCCCTGGCTCTGAGTGGTGCCATGCTGAAACATCTGCCTGAACAAGTCTCTCTCTCTCTGCAGAAACCTCCTCACAGTTTTCAGCCCGGTATGAAGTTGGAGGTGGTCGACAAGAGGAATCCTGTTCTGATCCGAGTGGCCACTGTGGTTGATACGGATGAACATCGACTCCGGGTGAGAAACTACCGGGGTTTTTTTTTTCGTGTTTAGAATTTTTACAAATAATAATAATTACAAATTACAAAGCTAGAATAACAGCAAAAAAAAAGAAAAAAGAAAAAAACACATGTATAATACTTCAAAAGGAACATACAAATAAACCATGGCAGCAAATGATCACATATATTAACACACCTTCAATTTAAAAGAATTATTTTAAAGCTTGGCCTATTTTACCCCAATAGGTAACAGTATATATTATCCATTAATCCTTTTTTTCACAATTGCTAGAACGCATTTCTCAATACTTGGGTCACTTTTTCTGCACTCTTTACAACATCAGTCTATGTGGGATAAACTGTGGATCACACAAAACACATCCAATGACAAAACACATCAAATTACATAAATTATTGTCTCACTTAGACACAAACACCACCAAAACTCGATGGATCATGTAACATACTGCAGTGAAGGACGAACAGTAGAGAGCAGGGCTGTCAAAATGGCTGAAAAGCTAGATTCAAAATTCTTTCTTAAATATTAACACAATTCGAATTATATTATATTTGAATTCTGAAGGCAATACTTATTGTTAGAGGAAAAACGTACTGTATTGTCTCCTATGACAACAAGAGGGCGCACGCGAGCGCAATAAGCAAATATAAACCAAATCAAGCATCACATCTTTTATTGAAATGAAAGGACATTCACTGTTTTAAGTGCATTAACTTTTGAAACGATTGTTCTTAAAGAAAGTATAATTTCCTTAATGTGCATGCAAGGAAAATTAGGTTCCAATAGTGCATAGAACTGTGTAAGTGCATCAGTAACCCGAGAAAACACACGGCGTAATGTAACGTTACTACATGAACACAAAATAGCATTCAGAAACACTCCACTTCTACTCACTGCATCTACATATTGTTGGTCAAAAACACCAGACGCTCCTCTTGATCTGAGCGAGTGCTGAGTGCTTCTGTTGACAGTGTCTCCAGCTGATGAACACACACTCACACACTCACACACTCAGCTCTGACGATGTGAAAATGGTCAAGTATGTCATTGGTTTTCGTCAGCAGGCCTTTTCCCGCCATTTTTCAAGTGAACAACGCAGCGCTGTCGACTGGATTAGCTAACAGAAACACACCGCGGCAGTGATGTCATCGGCATGTCTCGCGCGCCTCTTGACACACCAAAAATGCACGGTTTTTGCATTTGAATGTGCAGGGGTTTTTATATTCGAAAGTCGACTTTTCACTTGACAGCCCTAGTAGAGTGTCATTCTGGTTTTGCAAAGAAATTGTACAAAATAAATCATTGTGTAATTCTACCTGTTGTTAGTGTTTTAGGTCATTGTTTTATGAGCGACACCTTCAGGTGTTCAGTGTTCATTATTTTCATCATTACACTGGCACAGGTTCTGCTCTGGCGTCGGCTCGGCAGCTGAAGGTCCACTCATGGGTCAAAACACATTTAGATTTTATTCATCATTGCGTGCATTAAACGCCATAGTGCTGAGCTTTGATCACAGATCGTGTCCTTCGTAGGGACTGAATATGATCTGCTTCCGTGTCGCTTTAGTCTTTACTCATCATGTTCTGCAGTTTCACAGCATTATCTTGCTTGTGTTGCATCTTTATCAGTCCAGTGTCACACTGTAATTGTGAGATGCAGCGATAGCGCCCGATCTCTCCGCCGTCTGTTCGGGAGTTCAGGAGCAATCAGGAGGACTCATCCCAGCGTCTTCTCTCCTGTGAAGCTTTGCTCCACACAGAAACATGATCTGCCAGTCCTCCGGCGCACCGATGGAGCTGAAAATGCTCTTCATGCACATGAATGCATGTAATATGAGGCCGATTCCTCCAGTTTTCAGTCATCTCTGCTATCAGAGGCGGTGATAAATGTTTCAATTCTGCACATCACGATTCATGCCAGCTCTGGATTTTGATTCACAATACTGAAAAATGCATGTATATTGTATTTTTTGGAAAGCTATTTTTCACTCCACAGCAAATGCTTCAAATTTAAAACAAACGTAAATTATAGAGTCATTCATTGTAAACATGCCAGCCCTGACCACTGGTGTGTGGGAAATACACTATACAAATACACTTACGTAACTCTCCTATTCGGCACAAATCCAGATATGTACGGTTTGCGTGCCTGACGTTAATATATTTGCATGTTTCGGAGGATTTAAAAAGACATGATTTATATTCTGGAAAATATGGTAATTTATTGGTAAACTAGCACAGCTGCAGTGTTTTTCTAAATGTTCAGAGCAAGACTCTGACAAGGCCGAGAACAATCCAGCACTGTTTACTCCGACTGAGCAAAGCCACTTGAAGTCGTTCATTTTTAATGAGAGTTGACTTTGAGAGTTGGTTTGAGGCAACGTGAGCGAGCGAGCGATGCGACGGAGACGAGTAGAAGTAGCTATCAGCAACCTAACCTAACCCCTTCTTCACAGAATCTGCATAAAGCCAAGAGAAAGGCGATTTCAGCCATTATTTATGCAGTAAATTATTATATTATATTTCTATTAGCCCTTATTTATGTAGTAGTTAAGCATGAACACACCAGAAATTGTCTGTATTAGTGGCATCTTAGACAAATTCTGCTGAATAAACTTGAACATCGCTTAATAAGTGCCATGCAAATCAATAATTCATGTGGATATACTTTTAACTTCAGAACAGGGGGGTTAAACTGTCTTTATTACACTTTTTTATATATTACATGCATCAATTTATTACTCAAAACTCAAAAACCAACACTAATTAAACATAATGATTCTTGTTGTTTAGTTTAGGTAATATATAAATCACAGAAATATAACATTATGTAAATCACTTACTACACACAAATAAATAATGGCTAAAAGCGGTGACGCTTTAATTCGATGGTCCACTTTAGACATTCTACACACTATAAATATCTACATGTCAGCTGACTCTCATTAGAGTATTAGTAGACTGTCTGTTTAATATCTGCTAACACTTTATTCTGACATTATACTTATTATATGTAACTTTGCAACTTCATGTCAGCTTATTCTAACAGTCTACTAATACTCTAATGAAGGGTTGTGGACATGTAGTGACAAAGTTACTTATAGTTAGTAGAATGTCTAAAGTGGACCATCGAAGTAAAGTGTTGCCCTAAAAGACATTTATTATACATTCAGTTAACCATTAATTATTGGCTTATTTCTGCATATTTATCCTTCAAATGTTTGATAAGTTGTAATTAAAATATGTTCATTTTAAAAAATACAGAAACAACTTATTTAAAAAAGTAAAGGTCAATAAAGCTTTACTGTTGTAACAAATAAATGATATTTTATTATATGATATGATTAATATCATATATTTAGATATAATGGTTTCATTATAAATATGGTGATTATCTCTAGGATGGACACCCAACTTAATATATGATATTTCCCATCTGAATCTGATCATGTCATGTCAACAGATGGAAAAGTCAGCAGCTGTTTATTATCATGTTAATTATTGTGCCTTTCACAAGAAATACCATACTTTCACATAATCTCCACTTACTGAAAAACTATTGCTTTAACCCTTTAGAACCTGAAGCTAAAATAGGTGTTTTTCACATATTTAGATTCTAAAATTCTAAAACAATGTGCCATCTTCATGTGCAAGGTGTCATCTTTTTCAGATTAGCTTTCAACAAATTACAGTTATTGACCATTATTGTGTGTGCTGAGTTTGTAAATAGAATTTAAAAATAAAAAAATAAAAAACGAGAATAAATGTACTGATTTTTATTTAGAAAATAACAGAACAAATCATGAACGAAAGAAACTAACACTTTAAAGTTGAAAAATTAACTATAATACATATATATATATATATATAAGTGTTTTTTGTGACATTGGGTTGCACAGTTTTCATTCAGGACACTTTTTTTCATACACACAGACATACACATGCACGCATTCATAGGCACGCACACATACACATGCACGCATTCATAGGCACGCACACATACACATGCACGCATTCATAGGCACGCACACATACACATGCACGCATTCATAGGCACGCACACATACACATGCACGCATTCATAGGCACGCACACATACACATGCACGCATTCATAGGCACACACACATACACATGCACGCATTCATAGGCACGCACACATACACATGCACGCATTCATAGGCACACACACATACACACACATACACATGCACGCATTCATAGGCACACACACATACACATGCACGCATTCATAGGCACACACACATACACATGCACGCACTACATGCTAAGATACGTGAAAGAGTAACGGCCATCTGCTTCCCAAGTTTCATTAAAAATCATCCCAATCCCCTCTTCTGCTGTCTAACACTTCTTTCTCCATGTATTTGTTCATTTCTTTTATTATTTTATGCAATCTAAAACACTCTAACCTGCCGCGCTTCGTATCTCTCTGTTCAAATCCTTCCTTCCCGCTCTGCCTGAAATCTGCTGTCATTTGCTTACGGAAAGCATGACATTACCGTAATAAGCCGTATATTGCTGCAAACCGCATGTTGTCTACTGTCAGAGGCAATTTGAATGGTTTTGGGTTTGAAGAGTTACAGTAAAATTAATATAGCTTGCTGGTATGTGTCGGTGACGACACAGCCGGTTTAAAAGGGTTAATTACCTTGAACAAGTTACACAATAGAGGATGCTTGTTTGTATTTGCATTGCACAAGCTGGCAGTGTGAGAGCACAGTGAGTACTGCTTACCTCTGCTTAACACTGAACCACAGCATGGACCCTCAAAATAAAGGGTTACCCACTTCTCTTCAGTTGAATAGGTTTCATGATTTCACTTAATTAGACGTTTTATGTAACCATAAAGTGCAATCCAGAAAAATGAAAACTGTATTTGGGAATAAATCTAATGGATTTCATAGGGCACTAATAATATACCGTAACCATTTGAGTGTAATTGCAGTTGTTGGTTTCAAGGTGGCAGCAGAATCCACACACACACACACACACACACACACACACACACACACACACACACACACACACACACACACACACACACACACACGTCACTGACACTGACTGAGAGAAATAACAGATGTTACTGTCTGTCTCACACTCTTCTCTGACTCTCGCACCCATCATTCGTGATCCTCCACAGACTTTCACCCATCAGTCTTTCTCTTATACGCACAATCAGTACTGGGCTCACACGTGTCTGTCATGTTCATGTGTTCATGAGCGTGACCTCCTCCAGTCCTGCTCTCTCTCATGGCCTGTGTTCGCTGACATTCACCGGAGCACTGGATGGGTTTGGTGGATTCCCACTGCGTTTTAAAATACCCCATCAATATTCCCTGAAGCAGCTGTAATTGACTTTCACGTCCGAGTCTTTGATGGTTTTCTGCAACGCCCTCGACTCTCCCACATCAAGAGACAAGAGGATTTGATTTTTTTAGTCATGTCCGACTCAAACCCCACACTGTGTATCTGTGCATCCTTAAATAGTTAATTTAATTGTAAATTAAACAGTCTAAAATCCAGGCTGTATAAAACTAAAAGATCTAAAATCCTAAATACCCCGAATTTCAAATTTCATAAAACTTTAATACATTCACTCATCCAGGGCCGGATTGGGACTCATTTTCAGCCCTGGAGTTTCATGCCTTAGACCGGCCCACTTTAGTTCCCGACTGACTAAAATAATGTAATTAAACCCTCAGTATAAGGCCCAATCTTTCAAGGGCTATCTGGCCCTTCCCCCTACCCCTAGTGCTGCCCCTCCAACCAAAAGAGAATCGAGACAACCCTACCCCTTCACGGGAACGCGCAAAACGGAGGGGTCAAGGGCCAAGGGAC
This sequence comes from Rutilus rutilus, assembly GCF_951802725.1. NCBI lineage: Eukaryota > Metazoa > Chordata > Actinopteri > Cypriniformes > Leuciscidae > Rutilus > Rutilus rutilus. The sequence goes on from NC_140220.1 coordinate 37,121,159, forward strand.
AAGGGGTGAACTGGGATTGAGCCTAAGTCTGCAATAATGCACTGTTCTGTACAGCCTTGTAATTCATTGTATTTTTCAAAAATATAATTTTCTATTCAGTGCAATATCAGTAAACAGGGTTTTATAAATACAGAGGTCCCAAAAGTGATCTTGCTAGGGGGTTCGGCAGCATATTATTTTTACACTGTCATTGGCAAAGAACATCTGTGTTAAATAGGAATCCATTGTAATAAAGTTATTCTCATTATTGGCACAGTATGTAATAGGCTATTGCTCTACCTGCTCTCCTCTCTCATCTCCATCTCTCGTTCTTCTTCTCTCAGTCTCTTTATCTTTACCTGTAAATCTCCCCTTCCTGAAGCTGAGCTTAGATTGATACAGTCTTTGCAAAGTGATTATTTATGTCGGTCCTTTAAAATTTCTATCGTAAAACAGCTGTTTAGTTTAACCACTCGCACCTTATCTCGTGAAGCGTCGCGTTGGGATTCGCGCGCGGCCGCGGCTCGCGCTTCTGTGAACATAAATCCCGCTTGCTTTGATCAGTCATCTCAAACATTTAGCCATTGCCGACGAGCGGTGTTTGAGTGCTGAAGCAGCTCAGATGATGAGGTCGGTTATCGTCGCGATATGCGAATCATTGCAGCACCAAATTAGAGTCAATATTAGGCAATTATTTCACAACGTTCATTATACACTCAGCAAAAATTACCGAGGTCCGGACCTCGGAGACCTCAATGGTCGGTACGGCCCTGACTCGTAGGCTATTTGGCCGCTTCAGTTTCTAGAGATGTTTTATTATTCTGGCCTTTTCAGCGCCGCCTTTGCGCCTATAGGCTATATCCTCGTTTTGTATCTCTTATTTTTTGTTAGCACATCTCTAACAAAGTGACTTTATTTTTTTTGTTGGGCTGCGAGAAAATAATAATAAAAAAAATAGTGGGGCTGCGCTATGACTGGACACCGGCCCTCCTGGCCAATAAAACAGATCGGCCCACCGGGAATTCTCCCGGTGCTCCCGATTAGCCAATCCGGGCCTGCACTCATCCATGAACATGATTCCCATCGGATTGCTTTCCATCGGCTGTGGAGGTGAAGACAACAACTCCCATGATTCCACACTCATTCACGGCATCATCACGTCATCAAGCGGCGCCTTTGTCGTTGTTTTGAATAAGCGACCTCTAGCGTCAAAACTTACACACTGTGCCTTTAATTTAAGTGCTAAAATGACTTAAACTGCATACTAAACCTTAAAGTCCCCCTGTAGTCAATAATTGTGTCCCTTAAAACTCATATTTGATCACCAAAATGACATATTTAAACGTTTTTTTCCATGAAAAAAAATGTCTTCATGCCTTAAAATATCTTGAATGTAACTCGACACCCTCGCCTCATTTAGTATGCGTGGTTCTATGAATATGCAAATGAGCCCCGCCTCCACTCACTCGCTCAGCTCAGAGATCCACTGGTTGACGATCACACGTTGATCTGATTGGTTACAAGGTAGTTTGTGACGTCAGAAACACCAGCGATTTCAAAGCGTGTTTTTGAGACTGTCTTTGGTTCACTGCAGTTTTAAGGAGGAAATACTCAGCAATGGTGTCGACTTATGAATTTACACATGGTTTGTCTTAAAGCGTATTAAAAACACCACATAGACACATAAACTACATTAAAAGCTGGATTTTCACCACAGGGGGACTTTCAGAACTATATAGACAAAAACTAAAACAATTACTGAAACTTTAACTAAACCTAAGATGAAAACAGAAAATATAAAAAATAAAATCTAATTCAAAATATACACATGGTATCTCAATGATACTACAATGAAACTGGTGTGAACAAAGCCCGGGGGAAGCGAGATGTGGTTAGAGATATTGATATGTTCAAATTGATTTAGTCATGGATGGAGGTGTGGAAATAGACGCATGCAAACTGGAAGGAGATTAAACAACAGAGCGACCGATAAGAAGGATGCAAATGAAACATTTCTTTATCTCAAACTGTCATGCAGTGAATTAAAATAGCCAGTCTGGTCTGGACATAGTGACACCAGTGCTGTGAACACCACTGAAAACACTGCTCGCCTCTGTCGTCCGTTCCTGATTCCCCAGGAACCGGTTTGATCCGAGTCCTGGAGACAGGCTGTCCTTTAAGGGCTGCTGCTCTTTTCTTCTCATTGTCTTGATCGCAGCAGCTCTTTTTAAAGAGTTGTGAGCATCTACAATTCGATGTGACCGGATCCCCCTGCCAGCAGTCTGCTCTCTGCCAACGCTTCTGATTCCAGCTCGAACGTCAGCGTCTCCGGAGATCTGCTTTGCCATATGAAGATAATCTTCTCAAGGGACATTGAAATGCTACTAGCCAAGCTGTTCCTGCTTTCATCTGACGTGCCTCGGGGTGTTTTGTACCTTTATATAAGAGTAGGATCTCTATTTATCACCACACATCCAGCACACATTTGTAGTGACTTTCAGGCAATGTCATCAGAGAGAGACAGCGTGACCCTGCAGGATGATCCCTCCTGGAGTCACCTGCACTCAAGTGCATTCATTAAGGGCACGATGTCGATCAAACCTGCCATCCGTTACAGTAATAGCTCACAGCCTTAACCACTATACCACAGCACCCATGCTTTCCATCAGACGCCACACTTCTCTCAAACCTCGGGCACTTTATGGGAATTTAACCACCACTGCACTACAGAAACAATCAAAGTAACTACTGCAAAAAAGGATTTCTGTCAGGACCACTACCGTTTGGATTGGCGGTATGGTTCCGTTCTGGGCGAGAACTCCCTGTGCATCCATGAAGCCTAGCATGGATAAGAGCAGGAGCGCAGCGATAACCCCCCTTGGGGTAAACAGAACAGAACCAACATGAAAGTTTGCAAATATATTTAATTCAAGATTTTAAAGTACAACATAATTCGAGAATTTATTTTGATTCAAGGGGAATCAGAATGCCGAATCCTGACTGACGACAGGAGGAGCTGGGGAGGGAGGAGGGTCATTCGCTCCTGAGAAACGCGATAGCTGCTGATAATACTGAAGGAGCTTATGGGCCCTATCTTGCACACAGCGCAATTGACTTTGTACACTGACGCATGTATCATTCCTATTTTGCACCCGACACACAGCGGACTTTTCCCTCCACAGACGCACGCCGGTAAATTAGGGAATGAACTTGCGCTCCCGGGGGCGGTTCAGTGAAAAGAGGAGGCGTGTTCCGGCGCAAACGTTCCCTGGTGCTATTTTGCAGTTTCAGAAAACAATTCCGCCACAGACCAGGAGAAACCTAGTCTAAAGTCAGTGGCGCGTTGCGTATGTTATTCAGATGCTATTTTAAGGGCGCATGCTTGGCCATAATCAATGTAGCGTGTGCACAACGCACACACACTTTGCTTCTCTCATCTACACACAGACACAGCCGTTCTCATTTTTAGAAAACCATACATTATTACAAGGAAAAATATTACCACACGAGGGAAATCATTGTGGTGTCCATGAAGATGTGAAAAAATAGGCATAAATCTAGCTTACACATTTACCCAAATTATCATACGCCTGTTTAACCGAAGCTAATCTGGGTGTGTTTCTCCATCCCCAATGTCACTTCTCTGTGTTTTACGGCCCTGACGAGAACGTTGGTCTCCTCGGCTGTGAACCGCTCCTGGCGTGCGTCTGGCAAATCCGCCGTTATAATAGCAATCCGCCATGGAACAAGCGCGCCTGCTCTTAAAGGGAATGTGAGATGACGCTCTGATTGGTTTATTTCACGTTACGCCCAAACCACACCTATGAGTAATGAAGCTACTTCAGACCAACCCATTCGAGATCCGCCCACAAAGTTACTTGCGTTTCGCGCTTGATACTTGTGCTTCAGATCGTTAAAATAGGGCCCTGTATATGTATACGGTGATAGGCGTCGTATTCCTATAGGTAGATGTGGATCAGCGGAGAGTCACTGATGCGAGCTTGACTAACGTGACCTGCCAGAACTGACGCTACGCTTGATTTTCATTTTCAGTGTTTTTGCTCTAAGAATTTATAAAAGTTATAAAAACTTTATTTCTGAAAGTTTTCTGAGCGTTCAAAACGTCCAGTTTGCACAAACTTTCCCGGTTATGTGAACGTTAAGGGAACATTCTGTTTTGCAAATATTATGGGGACGTTTATTTTTGTATGTTCTCTGAACGTTCTGAAACAAGTAGGAACATTTTTTTAAATTAGACGATCGTCCAATTAAAACATTTCGGGTGGGTTGGGGGACATTGTATAATCAATGTATAAATAATGTGTTTGTGCGAATGTTTTGAGAGCATTATGAAAGACCAGACAACTTTCTATTAGCTTTACTGAAAGAATGTTCCTTTGTAACTTTGAGAGAACCTTAAAAGAACGTTTCCTGTTTGCTGGATTTGTCTTAAATTTAACTAAAAACTAAATTTAGTAAGGTTTACTAAGACAAGAAAGAAAAAACTTTAACATAAACATTAAACTTTAAACATTGTAATATATTTCCTGAAAACATTTTTTTTTGTTTCAAGGATGTTTAGATATTTTTGCTGGAAAGCAAGACAAAATACAAATTAAGACATATTATTGTTATTATTATTTGCATTGTAAAAGAGTTGTGAACCTATCAGACTGATGTGATGGATTTTAATTAATCAACTTTAATTAATCAACTAACATTTGTTTTTCTTGCAGGAATGACATTCATATGCTTTTAAATGTGTCCAAACTCTTTGGGGAAAACTTGTGACTTTGAGTGTGTGTGTGTGTGTGTGTGTGTGTGTGTGTGTGTGTGTGTGTGTGTGTGTGTGTGTGTGTGTGTGTATAAATAACAGAAAGGGGAAGTGAAACTAGACAGATTACTAGTTCTCAAACCTTGTGATAAGTAATCCCACTGACCTGCATTGCTCTCTTTCAGATCCATTTTGATGGCTGGACAGATGAGTACGATTACTGGACCGATGCAGATAGCCCAGATATTCATCCTGCCGGCTGGTGCGCCAAAACCGGACATCCACTGCAGCCTCCAATCAGTGAGTACATGTTATACACAACCACTGGCCTTCCCATGACACACGCTAAGCAGCAATACTATGAGGCCTTCGAAGACACGTATTCCTACAGATAAGAGTGTGTCCTGAACAGAGACGTGATGCATTAAGATTCTAGCGACGAGCAATTCCAAATTTCAGAATCAATCAAAATCACAGCCAATCAGGAGAGCGTGTGGGCGGAGTCTCTCTGCAAGAGCACTGCACTCACAACCAAATCAATCAAAAATCACAGCCAATCAGGAGAGAGTGTGGGCGGAGTCTCTCTGCAAGAGCACTGCTTGCACAACCAAATCAATCAGAAATCACAGCCAATCAGGAGAGAGTGTGGGCGGAGTCTCTCTGCAAGAGCACTGCACTCACAACCAAATCAATCAGAAATCACAGCCAATCAGGAGAGAGTGTGGGCGGAGTCTCTCTGCAAGAGCACTGCACTCACAACCAAATCAATCAGAAATCACAGCTAAATGACATACTGTGTAATGAGTGACTGATACAGTCTTTGTCACTGAATACACTTGTTTGTTCACAGTTTGAATGCTCTTGTTTCCTTTCATTTATTTCAAATATTCAATTCACGTATCTTTGTATAGCGCTTTTCACTATACATATTGCTTCAAAGCAGCTTTAATACATGTCTACATTTCAATTTAGAGTGATGATGTGAATTATCTATTGTCACTTTCAGTACGGCTATGAAGGTCATGCAAAATTATAAGGCTGGTGAGGACAAAAACTCTGATTAACATGGAAAAGACGCCTTTCATCACATGTCGGTGCGTCACATCGCGTCTGGTTAGGCAAAGCGAAGGAAATGCTGAACTGTCTCAACTGGTGGCTGTAGATACAGGCACATGACCATGAAAATGAACGTCAAAGTAAAGTCTTTAATAGATAATCCAAAAGGCAAATACAGATCAAGGCTGGAATACTGCAATAACACGTATACATAGACGACACCGGACACTGACAACTGAAACAGAGCAACTTAAATACACTGGCAAACAAGACGGATTAATTACACACACCTGAATGACGAATGACGTCAGTAACCATAGTAACAAATGAGGTATTCGTGAACCGTGGCTAAGTATATATTTAATTCAATACTGAAAATATCAATAAAATAGTTGTGTCTACTTAAAATGGACAATGTATTAGTGTTTATGTACTTATTATATACTGTGTCCTATTAACATCTGAATTCATTGTGCCTCTCATTCGCAATGCGCTATTTGTGTGAAGTATGAAGATGGTGCCTAATTAACGTGTTCCCAGTGGGTCTCTTACGAGCTTCAGTTTCCTTTAGGATGCTCTTCCTTCAATATTTATCCTTCCAACAACAAAAGACACTGACTAAGATTAGATTATTTGCATTGTATGGATAATGCAGTGCAAATGTCTGGCTATTTTACCATAGATGTATTTTAGATCAGGTTTTTATTTTTATAGTACTGACTATTTTCAAGAAAGTGATTAAGACAAAACTATAAGTGTTCAGTTAATAGCCACTCTAACTGTGCCCTGTATCATATCTGTAAACTGACTGATCGCCTACATGACAGACGCTCTCCTTGTTTAATGGGAAATTGTAGCCTAGAGAGATCGAGAAGTAATTATGTGGATATAAAGAGGGATGGAGGTCTAACAGACCTCTGGCTTCCTCTCTTGTCAATATCTTCTATTAGCTCCAGAGGATGATGGGAAAATGCTGTTGAACAATAAGCTTTTCGTCAGTCAGTCTGGCTGATAATCGTCTTCTCGTTCTCGTTCCCTTCCTCTGTGTCCATGGAAACGGATCGGAGGAATGTTTAGAAATCAGAAACTGGCATCAGGATGTGACCGACTTGCTGAGAGAGAGAGAGAGAGAGAGAGAGAGAGAGAGAGAGAGAGAGAGAGAGAGAGAGAGAAGAGAGAAAAAGACAATATATCCATATGAGTCAATATATCAGTTTGTGTATACTGTCTATATATTCTTTAAATATGTATCTATATCTTTATGAGTCTTTATGCTGTATGTACTGTATTAATACTTTATATGATTTTTAGCTCACGGTTTTATCTCAACTTTTGATTAAATCTTATTAGGGTCAAAATATTTGGTCATTGCAGAAATAATGCCACAACAGCTTAATTTGCATACAAGTGTAAAGAAATAATTTCACACAATAAATATTGAATAGTTTATATTCTTTGTTGAGATAGTTTTTTTTTTTTTTTATGATGGAATTTTATACTTTTTTTGTAGATTGAAAGTCTTTGTGTGGGGCAAGGGTAAAATAATTAAATCTAAAGCGATAAAAGATGATCTTCATATAACAAAAATATATATATTTTTAATTAAATAGTAAATTAACTCCTGGGACATAAAAGTGCCCAAAGTTGAAGAAACACCCATATACTGTATGCATATTTCATTTGATTTTATTAGGGGTTCAAGTGTGTAGCGCTGAAACCTTTTGTAATTTTCTAAAATTTCCCAGGATCAGCATTCTCAGCTAAAAGTGATCAGGCAGACCAAACCGTAGGTCACATAGACTTGAAACTCTGCAGGCTGGTAGTTCTTACACTGTCTACAACGTCACCGAGACTCGCCCCGACCGGCCTGAGGGGGCGCTGCTGTGCTCAAAAGTGTGAAATTGCTCATAACTCCTAAACCGTCAGGCGTAGGCTCAAGTGTCTTATATCGTTGGAATCCTTAGCTCAGATTCGATTGTCGAAATGTTCAGGTATTTTGGATTTTTTTTTAAACCTACTTTTGCAAACTAGTCCTAGGTTTTTGTCCTGATCAAAACCAAACAATAAAAAAAAAAATAACTTTGGCCTTTGGATAGCTATAGCTGGGGAATTTAGAAAGTAGGCATAGCCAAGTTCACCCAAAAGCCTATAATTCCTAAACGAAAACTCAAAACTTCACGAAGATGGGTAAGAGCATGTGACATATGATTCTAAACAAGCATGCAAACTTTTATGCCGATCGGCCCATAGTTGGGGCTATAACTGTTAAAAAGCTTTACGACCACATTTTCCTCTGTAAATTGCCTGTATTGGCTGTAAATGGTCTATTCCATCAGTGATCTTGGTGGATACAGGCTAGTTAAAGAAAACATAATACCTTTCTATGCTTGTGCTTAAAGGCCTTAAAACACTTGAACCCCAATAATTGCTGCTGAAAATGAAGACAACAAATTAATCAAGTAAATATGAAAAGTCTAATAGCAAAAATAATATCTATCTTAATCAATAGTTTATAATAAATCCAAAGTATTGTATCTAATAAGAAAGAAGGACCCAAAATAAATAAGCTACTTGCAGGATGAAAGGAGAGATAGAAGAGAAGAAGCAGAAGTGAAGAACAAAACAAGAGCAAAGACTATATATGCAGGAAACTTACATCCAACTGAACTTGTGGTTTGGTCTGATAAGAAAAGGTCAAACAGACTTATCCATTATTTCATAGTTGGTGTGACGGCTAGGTCGGCGTGACCGGTCAAATGCTACGGTTGCAAAGATAGACGAGGTGTGGTTTTGACGCCTTTAAGACCTTTAAGAGAATATCGCAGATCTTGTATTATCTCATGTCTGCAGAGATGGAAACAGACCACTGAACCCCTAGGGAAGCGCTCTACCTGACAATCAGGTCTCTTGAGCCGATGCAGTCCCAGACAACAACAGTGTCGGCCCAGATCTGTGGTGTCCCAGGTACATGTGGATTATAACCGTACCAGATGTGGACCAGATCTGGGCCGACACTATGTTGCTGTCTGGGGTCCCGTCAGGCTACACACCGGAGGGGCTTCTGAGAGAGAGGGGTTACTCTCTACCACGTAGCCCTCATCAGCTGATAGTTGCCCAGCCCTACAGTTCCAGCAATGAAGCATAATTGCATACCCCAAAGTTCAACCTCCATAACTATTTTATCGGAGTGGGCGACAGAAAGGAAACTGGGATGCTACTAGAGATCATGCCCATTCCTTCCAGCCCATTCTCTTGCCTTATCATGAGGGAAGTGCAATAATAATGTTTCCAACTCCATGTCTAGTTACATGAAGGTGATTCCATAGGAAGTTTATCAGAATTTCCTCCGAACTCCCGGTTCTGGCAAGGGCAACAGATGCAAACATGGGACGCAAGTGGCAGTATTTCCCACCATCCTCATCTGTTATTATCCCATTAAAAAATACAGAGGGAGCACATCAATACCACCCTTGAACTGCCAGTACTGGAGGAAGGTGACGGCAAAGAGGGAGTGATATTCCCCACTCTCCCTTTCAGCCCAGCCTATTATATGTGAACACAGAGGGAACACATCGCTCCGTACCCCCGTAGCAGAAAGGGCAACGGATGAGGAAGCGAGACGCATTCACCCCTATAAAAATATCGGAGGATACTGATACCATCTTCATATTTTGTATTGGTGAGGGCGACAGAAAAAGAGTGGGACGCGATAGGTGGCATTGCCCAGTCTCTTTCATCCAGCACTATATAGCTGTGTGATACAAGGCACACCAATATCATCTCCATCTGCTGCTATGTAGGCATGAGACGAGCAAGTTGTTCATTTTCCATTCTACCTAATCTTGTACAGCCCAACCGCTTACAGAGGAGACTTATCCATGCTGCTAACTCCATTACACACAGAGCACGACAGATAATGAAGCAGGACGCCATCTGAAAATAAACACACTTATAGTATCTCTATCATAAAAATGGAGAAGGCAACAGATTAGAAAAGTGGAGCACCGTTTTATGTACCTCAACCACTACCTACCCCATAGGCGTCGATTTCGGTGGGGACCGGACGTACCCGTACTTACACGTACCCACCAGATTTCGTCATGAGTTATTTTGTACCCACCATTTTTAACTTAACGTCCATAATAATTGGACTTTGGGTTCGATTTTTTGACAGTTTTCAGTGGTTATGAGAAGCAATATGAGAGAGAAATTTGGTAATCATTGTTTAGGTACATTAAACCATGTCATGTCATATTGTCAACATGGTACTTATGAAGCAGAATAGTGGGTCATATGTCTAATGCTTTTTGAAAACTTAAGGCTTTCTTCTTTATAAAACGAGTCAGACATTTTATTTATTTACATTAGTAAGCTACAGGACATCGTCTTACAGAACATGACCTGCACGAGGTCGGAAATATCGGAAACATTAATTTTGCCATTAATATGGGTATAATCCAGTGAGATTTTTGTATGCACAAGGATGACAACAGCCGGTATGATCCACACAGAGATCTGATCTCACCATAATCAAGTGTCCGTCTGTGATTACATGAAGAAACAGAAACAACTGAGACAGACTAAATCCAGAAGAACTGCGGGAACGTCTCCGAGATGCTTGAAGAAACCTTCCTGCAAAGCTACAGTACTTTGAAAAGCTTTAGGCACTTGTGTAAAAATGCTGTAAAGTAAGGATCCTTTCAAAAATAATGTAATAAGTAGATTTTATTTATCAATTAACAATAAACAAATCAGTATTTGGTGTGACCACCCTTTGCGTTTAAAAGCTTTTGTCCAGGTACACTTGCACATAGTTTTTCAGGTAGCTTTAAAGGAAGGTTTCTTCAAGTTTCTTCACACATCATGTGTATCATCACCCGTTATGAAACAGGGACATGGCGTGACACATCTCCTAAAGCTCTTTCTATCCATTTTGTTTGATATATTTTTTTCAATCACACACAGACAGACACTCAGCTGAGATTTCACACGCACACACACACAAAAAAAAAACGGCTTCCTGAAGACAAAGAAGCTAATGACGTGTTCTTCAGGCATCCCTTTATAGCCTGTCGGCGTGCCTGTGACGTCACGTCAGTGCGGCAGCCAATCAAGATCAGCGTGTGTTCAGACGTGCTTCAGACACCGGTTCACGCGGAGCGTTCCTATAGCGTCAACACCATGATGCAGAGGCGAAGGTCCACTTCAAAAGAGGGAACCCACCCAAAAGAAGTGAAAACTAACTCAGTTTTTTGACATCCCATTTGACAGCTGTGGGATTCTTACAAAGGGCCTTAAAATAAATGGTTTGATTTGATTTATTTGGTTTTCAATTTTTATTTGGATGATTTTATCTAGACTAGTTGAAGTTTGTGCATACTTAAAGGATTAGTTCACCTCAAAATGAAAACTTCCCGATAATTTGCTCACCTCAATGCCATCCAAGATGTTCATGTCTTTCTTTCTTCAGTGGAAAAGAAATTAAGTTTTTGGAGGAAAACATTTCAGGATTTTTCTCCACACAATGAACTTCAATGGCAACCAGAATGTTGAAGTCCAAATCAATGCCGTTTCAAAGGCTCTGCACGATCCCAGCTGAGGAATAGAGTCTTATCTAGCGAAACGATCGGTCATTTTCTAAAAAAAATAAAAATGTATATACTTTTTAACCACAATTGTTCGTCTTGTGCTGGTCTGCGACGCTCCAGGCATTAAGTCATCATGTTGGAAAGGTCCAACGCGAACAAAGAGGAAAACCTACGGACTGCAGCTTAAAAAAAAAAATATATATATATATATATATATATATATTCACACATTAAAAATTGAACACTATTAATAGCCTTCATACTCTTTTCTCTTTACTTTTGTTACTTTCCACTTTCACTTTTGTTTTGTCTACACACACACATCAATGTGCAATTAATCTACAATGGCAAACTCACTGAATCTGCTGTAAAGCTCCTCATGTTTGCGATACTCACATGACCTCTAGTTTGTCGAACACGCCTCCATGCTGTCTCTCCTTCACAAGCTCTCTCAGCGGTCATTAGGCTAACAGGTATTCATTTCAAGGACGTTTACACGCTAGTAAATGATCTGTTTTCATTTTTAATCGTCTAAACCATTTTGCAGCCACGGTACTTTATAAAAGTAGCCCAAACCAACGCAACCCACAGCTCTGTCAGTGGGTAATCACTTAGCAAACACAGTCCTGTAAGACTCCACAGTGCTGTAAACTGTTGAATCTCACTGTATATATGTCAACTGATGTTGTGGTTTCCAGAGTGAGGATGATGTGTATAATATGTGATGTGTTTCTGTGTGTGTGTCTTCATAGCTCCTCAGGACATGTTTGAGACATCTGAGCAGGGCGGCTGTCCCACGGCAGGCTGTAAGGGAGTGGGTCACATTAAAGGAGCCCGCTACTCTGGACACCACAGGTGTGTGTGTGTGTGTGTGTGTGTGTGTGTCCTGTCTTCAGCATCACTGCAGTCCAAAGCCTGTTTACACATACAGTATATTCACACGTCACATGAAGTTTTGGTCTGAATTAAATGAGGGTCATTTGCCAGGGGGTTCAGAGAGCTCTGTCTGAGACTGGACTTGATCGAACAGCTGAGCGGCATGTTGATGTCCAGGTCCATTGCATTTTCCTGAGTCAGATCCTTCTTTAATGCTTTAAACTAGGAATGTTCTGTACAAGATTCATGGGTGCAGTCTGTGACGTGCTGTCGATAACAGAAAATTATTTCAACTCGTCTCAGAGTCTGTAAAAACAACAGTAATCATATTAGAGTGATTTGTGGAGGATCATGTGACACTGAAGACTGGAGTAATGATGCTGAACATTCAGCTTTGATCACAGGAATAAATGACACTTTACTGTATATTCACATAGAACACAGATGATTTACATTAGAATAATATTTCACAATATTACTGGTTTTGTTTGTATTTTTAATCAAATAAATGCAGCCTTGGTGAGCAGAAGAGACTTCTCTTAAAAACATAAAAAATCTTACCGATCTCAAACTTTTGACCGGTAGTGTATATGTAACTGTTTACTTATAGTTTATGCTTAAAACAAGATAAAACACCTGCCAATGGGGTCAGAAAAACTGACTTTTCCATTTGCATTTTATTTTCCTGACCCTTATCTATTTAAGTATTTTGTCTAGTTTTAATCTTCAACTCACTCAGTTCTGATCAGTTTTTCCGAAAACAAGCTATCTTCAGTCATTGTGCTCCTCCAGTAAACATATCTTGCTTTAAGAATGTTGCAATATTGGTAACGCTTTAGATTACAGCCCGGAAAGTACTGCATAATTAAAATGAAAGTACAGTGTAACTTTCGGTAATTACAGTTTACCTATAAAGTACTTACGTGTAAGTATAGGGGAACAATATGTAAAGTCTTGGGAATAAAGGTGTAACAACCAGGAAAATACTGCGTTATTAAAACGAAATTACAGTGTAACTTTCGGTAATTACAGTGTACCTATAAAGTGCGTACGTGTAAGTATAGGGGAATAATATGTAAAGTTTTGGGAATAAAGGGGTAACAACCAGGAAAATAACAAATTATTTTTACTGTAAGTATTCCATGTAGTTACAGGGTAAGTATGACATTGCGGGCTGTAAATTAAAGTGGTGTTTCTTACCCTCTTGTTCCATGTAGTTACAGGGTAAGTATGACATTGCGGGCTGTAAATTAAAGTGGTGTTTCTTACCCTCTTGTTTCATGTAGTTACAGGGTAAGTATGACATTGCGGGCTGTAAATTAAAGTGGTGTTTCTTACCCTCTTGTTTCATGTAGTTACAGGGTAAGTATGACATTGCGGGCTGTAAATTAAAGTGGTGTTTCTTACCCTCTTGTTCCATGTAGTTACAGGGTAAGTATGACATTGCGGGCTGTAAATTAAAGTGGTGCTTCTTACCCTCTTGTTTCATGTAGTTACAGGGTAAGTACAAAAAAAAAAAACACATGTACACACACAATCTGACATCACTTGGAAAACCTTTATTTGAAAAACAACTTATTTCAAAACAGATTTACAACATATTACACTTCTTATTTATTTAATTTATTATAATATTTTTTAAATCAACTTTTCATTTCAAATACTAAAGTCCTGACAGAAAGTAGCATGTTTTGTCCTTTTTTGTTTCTCTTGCATGGCTTCCTCCTCCTCCTCTTGGTCCTCCTCTTCTTTTTCTATCGTTCCACTGATTAGCCTAATCTTAAGGAGTCTTTTTCTATTCTGTATTATGTATTAAAAGAAAATACAGTAGCCTACACCCAGAAATGTTATCATAATTTCATCTTTTCGCTACCGACCAACTGTCACCAGCGAGTGCATGAGAGTCGGCTTCATAGGGTCGGCTTGAATGGCTTCGCGTTTGGTGAAGCTTTAAGCGTTCATTGCATTCTCGCGGGAGTTTGATGTGAAACGTGCGCGAGAACTGGTGTCTCTGTTCTTCTGCATGGTTTGTTTTTCATTATTATTATCTGTTATTGTTTGTATTTTGTTGTGAGCAATAATAAAAACATTAAAAAAAATAATAATTCAACATTGGTTTTTCGGTGCGCTTACGTCACGCTTTAAGCCTCTGTTATTATACTCCAGTTTGGATGCATACACGACAGCTGCCCACAGCTCGGACGCGGACAACTTGTATTTATACTTTCTCTCAACCCTCTCATGAACGCGCAGGTGACAGTTGGTCGGAAGCGATAGTCTACAGTTTAAAAATTTAAAATATTTGGTATTTTTCTTACAAACGGAAACCAAGCAAGAGAAACAAAGTGCTGTAAATCTGTTTTGAAATAAGTTGTTTTTCAAATAAAGTTTTCCGAGTGATATCAGATTGTGTGTGTGTGTGTGTATGTGTTTTTATTGTACTTACCCTGTAACTACATGAAACAAGAGGGTAAGAAGCACCACTTTAATTTACAGCCCGCAATGTCATTCTTACCCCGTAACTACATGAAACAAGAGGGTAAGAAGCAACACTTTAATTTACAGCCCGCAATGTCATACTTACCCTGTAACTACATGGAACAAGAGTATATTTTCCCAGCATTAAAAAAAAAAAAGGTTGCAATAGTTTAACTTGCCTTGAAACTTAATCAGTGCACCTTTGCCATAATAACAAATTAGCCTACTTTATAAATGCACTGATATGTACCCCGTAATAAAAAAAAAAGCCTTTATGTATTTTTATACACTATTATTACAAAAAGGTGCAGTGTATGTACTCGCTAAATTGCTCCCAAAAGTAAGATTCTAAAATACTTAGTATAAATAATTTGCCTAAATAATTTGTTATTTTCCTGGTTGTTACCCCTTTATTCACAAAACGTTACATATTATTCCCCTATACTTACACGTACGCACTTTATAGGTACACTGTAATTACCGAAAGTTACACTGTAATTTTGTTTTAATTACGCAGTATTTTCCTGGTTGTTACACCTTTATTCCCAAGACTTTACATATTGTTCCCCTATACTTACACGTAAGTACTTTATAGGTAAACTGTAATTACCGAAAGTTACACTGTACTTTCATTTTAATTACGCAGTACTTTCCGGGCTGTAATCTAAAGCGTTACCCAATATTTGTATTGGAAAATAAGACAATAAAACTGATGAAGAAAATCCATTTTTGCAGCGTAGATACAAAGCAGCTAATGAACTACAATGATAGCAAGTCATGTTTGTGACCCGTGCTTCCTGGTGTTTCAGTGCTGTGGGATGCCCATATTCTGATATCAACCTTAATAAGGACTCGGTTCTGCCGGATCGCTTGAGCGGAGAGATGCCGGGAACCGGAGTGGGTCGCCCGCGCAGAGCAGAACCCAACGCAGAGACTTCAGCTGACGCTAATGAGTGAGTGTTCGTTTCTCAGAGGATCTGGTTAAATATTCACAAGGCCTCTATGATGGAGAACTGCTGAACTGAGCGGGAAATATCGTTGATTATGAGCTCAATCTTGCATTCATAGTTAAGTGCATAAGTTTGCACCCCCTGCGTGATGTTTATCGACATGACACGAGGAATCTTTACACGTTTTCCACACGACACAATAATAACACAATGGACACAGATCATCCTGTTGAAAGGTTTCTGTCCTCTTGGTTCTTCTCGATGATGAATGACAGTGTGTGTGTGTGTTGTGATAGTTGTGTTGAGTTGGTTTACATAGTCTTAAAGGTACAGTAGCAAAAACAGGCTGTTTCATTCTCACTCGGTGGCAGTGGCATTTTGCGATGCATTAAAACTGAATGACTCTGGTTATAATTAATGAAGCTGTCTACACTTTCGAGCTCACACACACACTTTTGAACAACCTCTTATCATTACATCAAAGTCAGCTCATGATGTCTCTGGCCTATTCATTTGATCTTATGTGTTGCTAACCATGTCAGAGATGGAAACACTATCTGGGCTGCCAAATAAAATTATGACATTTTTGGTGCAAAAAACTTGAACATTCCAAGTGGGCAAAAATCAAATGGAAAATGCGACAAAGCAATTATGGCTACTTGAATTATAATCTGGAAATTGAATATATTTATTTATTTCGTATAAGGGCATGCTCAGGAAAGAGTAACACTTGCTCATGCAAACACATTAGCATAAATTAGCATAGTCACACTTTTGATTTGCTTATCACGTCATGACAGGCCCTGAAAGCCACACCTGTGTTGTTTGAGATTAAACTGAGGATGCTGTCATGTCTGGCCTTCTGCACACCTTCAGTGATGTGTTGGTTTCTCACTGTCTCGCCTCCATTTCTCCAGCAAACCCGTCACCCCTGCCCCATCTCACCCGGAGAAACCCAGCACGGCAACCGTCGCCATGGAAACGACTGTAAAGAAGCCTGTCGTCACAGAGACCAAGCGAAGGTTAGATTCAGTCACTCACTTGGTGAGAGAAAATCAAACTTTTACAGTGTTTCTCAGTGACAACAAAACACTATCATGACCATTTTACAATTTAACTAATATACAACTAATGAGAATGAAGATTGCAGTAATGAGTTTAAAATATTATGTGTAATAAATGCTCCTAACAAATGCTTAATTGTCTGTATGCAAACAGAAGATCCTCTGACACACACATGCGAACGAACACACACAGCTGTCCTTGACGCCGTCTCACAGGCTGATTCACTGTTTACTGAGAGTAAAACGACGCTTCTCGGTTGCGCTGTTGACATAATGACCTGTTAGTCAACAGAGCTTTATTTTCCACACAATCTGTTGCGATGACTTGGTCCATACTATGGCTCTCTCCGTCATCTCGGAAGATACACTTGCTTGTTTATCCTGAGATTGCATTTCTCCTGTTCAGCTGTTCAGAAATAGCCTTGAGAATTTTCTGTTTACTGTACAGAAGGGATTTGCATAATGAGCTTTATATTACACATGAAATATATGCAAAATCATCCCTCAGCTCGAAATATTTGTGCAGATTTTAGATCCTTGTATCTGAAACATTAGTTTCCATTACCCTTCAAATTGTGCAAATTGAAATTGCGAGTTGAAAATACGCCCAATGGAAACACGTAATTTTCACAAAAACTCCCATTTATCGCAAAAAAGTTTTCCCGCTCGCATGAGGAGGTTTTTCAGGCAATTCGAAAAAGAAATATTTCACAAAACTGCAATGGAAACAGTGTTTGCGCATTTACAGTCACCTGACGTAGATGAGGCGGTGTGTTTGGACAGAATACGAGACAGAGCTCTTTATTAAACTCATATAAGACAGAAGAATTACAGGAATAATGGATTCTAAACCTCAAATAAATGCCACAATCAAGACCTCGAAGCAGATCTGAGGGAGAAACACCCAGAAACTCCTCATATGAGCCGCTCACAGTATAATAAGGGTCGTTCCTCACCATTAATGCTTGGATAACACACACACATCTCCTTCCATTAATAATAATGGCTAGTGCAGTGGCTGGGATATAGTACATAAACCTCATGGTTTTTGGAATGATTTTACTGATCGCGAGAGGAAAAATGAAGTTTTAGTCGCATAACATCAGTTAATGGAAACGCCGTCATTTCGCAATAGTCGACATTTAGAAAAAAATCGCAAAACTTTTGCGCAAATCTGTAATGGAAACGCGCCTACTGTCTAGTAAGCCCTTCAAAGCCGTTGGCTGTGTTCGAAATGCAATACTAGCATACTAGCTCACTGCATACTGTACATTTTATACTGCCAACGCAATCTGAAGCATCCGCATACTGTGGTCACATGACCGTACGTTAATGAGTGGTGTCCAGTTTTATATTAGAAATGAAAATGGCTGTTCTGGCATGCAGTAAGTCATTCCACAGATGTAGAAAATAACAGGGAACGTTCTCTGAGCTTTAGCTGTTCAGGCCTCGAAATAACGATAATTGAATGTTTGCTCAAAATGCTTGAATCTGATTGGTTGACAAACTAGTCTAATGTGTGCAGTTATTTTCATGGAAACGCAGGGCTAAAGTAGTTCTGGCAGGTCTCGACCGCATTACAGCTCCTTATCACTCCGCCAAATGATTTCAGTCATTTCAAAGGTCCTAAAGCCTTACAGAACCAAAACCCACAACGACACTGACCAAGCAAATACACCATAGGGTAAAACCGACAAAATATTTCTACGTTTTTTTTGCCACAGAATTAAAGTTTTATTATGCATTTATCAGTTATTATGGAAAAGCACATCATTCTCCCACTCAAATGCACACACTCGCATGTTGTCTGATTTTACCAGTAAAATAGTTTAGCAGCTTAAAAGCTACATGACGTTTCTCATTAGCGAGGTGCTGATAAACATAGTTTTGCTATTAGTAGACGCTGGAGCCGAACACTGTAGAGAGACGCACAGACTGAGGTCATTCACTCTCTCTCTCTCTCTCTAATAACTGCATTAGTCTGCTATCAGTGGCTTAAGCCTCCATTACTAGCTCGAAAATGACATTTTGTAATTAGAAACGGAGGTTTGGGATGAGATGCGGAAGAAATTAGTCCCACACACAATAGCATTTAAAGGACAAAAACCTGACAAATGTCTTGAAATACATCATCTGAACAATGTTTTGAGGTGCGATAACCTTAGCATAATCATGGCCGGAGTATCAGCTCGGGTGTGCATTATTTTTCTAATAATTCAACGGCCCCTTAATGTTTCCTTAATGTTCGTATAGCCACAAAAACATGTAAGGTAACACTTTATAATAACTGCATGCTATTAATCATTAGCTAAGCATTACTAAACAGTTAATTCATCATTTATAAAGCATTAATAGACATTAATAAGCAGTTTATAAATACAGCTATACATGCTTTATTCTTGATTTATAAGCATATCTATAATGTGTTTAATAATTGTATTTTCATACTTTATTAATGATCAATTTATCATTTCTAAATGAAGTATTGCATTATTTACAAACCAGTTACATTATTTACCATTATTTACAAACTAGGTGTTGTCATTGATTAATAAGATCACTTTAGTGTAAGTAAATGTAGTAGATTCAGGGAGTTATAAAGCGTTTAGTAGTGGTCAGTTCACTATGTTTGTGAGCTCATCTAAAGTGAGGACTAGTTATGCCGTTATAAAGCGTTTATAAAGGAGATTTAAAGACTCAGTTTTCTTCTAAACATCATTTATAAAGGAGATTTAAAGACTCAGTTTCTTCTAAACATCATTTATAAAGGAGATTTAAAGACTCAGTTTCTTCTAAACATCATTTATAAAGGAGATTTAAAGACTCAGTTTTCTTCTAAACATCATTTATAAAGGAGATTTAAAGACTCAGTTTCTTCTAAACATCATTTATAAAGGAGATTTAAAGACTCAGTTTTCTTCTAAACATCATTTATAAAGGAGATTTAAAGACTCAGTTTCTTCTAAACATCATTTATAAAGGAGATTTAAAGACTCAGTTTTCTTCTAAACATCATTTATAAAGGAGATTTAAAGACTCAGTTTTCTTCTAAACATCATTTATAAAGGAGATTTAAAGACTCAGTTTTCTTCTAAACATCATTTATAAAGGAGATTTAAAGACTCAGTTTCTTCTAAACAGAAAAAGGAAACAAACACACACAGTGATTCAGAACATAGAAATATTAACAGTCTTTAAATCTCCTTTATAAACGCTTTATAACGGCATAGCTAGTCCTCACTTTAGATGAGCTCACAAACACAGTGAACTGACCGCTACTAAATGCTTTATAACTGCCTGAATTAACCCTGAATTACAGTAGAAATACATGTTAATACAGCATTTATTAACACACTAAGTAACTATTACTATATGTCTGAATAATAATATGTATTTAAACAGTTTATTAATCATTTACTTACACTTTCTAAGTGATCTTATGAACCCACTGACAACTCCTAAATAACCGGTGTGTAAATAATGCTATACTTCATTTAGAAGCGATAAATTGATAATTAATAAAGTATGAAAATACAATTATTAAACTGCTTATTAATGTCTATTAATGCTTTATAAATGACGAATGAACTGTTTACTAATGCTTAATTAATGATTAATAGCGTGCAGTTATTATAAAGTGTTACCAAATGGTTTTATGTTCAAAGAACATTCAGAAATAATGTTTTCATAACTTAATGGGAACGCTAGAAAAGCACAAGTTTGCTGGAGTGCTGTTCTGATGATGTCATGATGATGTGATGATGATGTCGTGATGATGTTCTCCCTCAGGGTTGGTCGTCCCTGTAAAGTGCGTAAGGTGGAGGAGCCGCCGCAGGAAGAGGAAGTGGAGAGTGAGGTGTCATCAGTCACCGAAACCAAAGGTATATCTGCACCGACATCAGTGTATCTTCATACTATATTTACATGCAAAAACTGCTTCTTTATAGGTTAAAGCTGCACTGTGTGATATTTTCCCCCATCTAGCGGTGGAATTGTATATGACTACCCAGTGAATATTAGTTTCTGTTCCTTTCAATTCCGAGGGCGCCTTTAAAACTATTCATCACCTGTGATCCGTCGCAGCACAGATTTATGTTACAAGGTAAACAATACTTTTTCACCATTGACGCGAGGAAAAGTAACTTAAGTTATACTAGAGGTCGTTCTGGCATTATGCACAACCATGCTATGGTTAGACAAGCAACTATAAAACTTCGACATTTACACAAATAGGCTGAATTACCTGTCGAGAGGAAAGCAGAAGACTTCGGCGTCCGTTTTAATATCTTTGCTCCTCATGAGCTCTTTCCATCTGGGAAAAGTTACTCCAGTATTGACTTTGGTCTTTCTGATTTGCCTGTCGCGTTGACGTTTTAATTCTCTCTCGACTCTCCTACATGTCCTCGAGAATAGGCGTGATCCTCCATCTTCAGCAATCTTTCAAATCTGCCGGCAGTCGTGAGTAATCTCCCCCTCGCATTCGTCACGGTGCCACTGAGTGTAAAGCGCGAAAGGCGAAGCTTGAATTTCCAGGTGTGTCCCTCTTTGGGGAATGAATTTTCAAGATGGAGGCGCAACATGGCTGCCGCCATTCGAGAGACTCGCGCGTATGTATTATAAATGGCAGATTTTACGCTTACGAGAATACTTTATTAGTTGGTGGAAGTAATTACACATGAATGAGCACATATACTTTTGATAGAACAAAGTGTTTTTTGCTAAGAATCAACTTAAAAAGTTACACAGTGTAGCTTTAAATCAGGTGGAAGGGGCCACCTAAGGTAACGGTCACACACAGCAACAGAATCAGTGTCTGAAGCGTGTGAAATTTAATGTTGATGATGTGATTCATATTTGCCGAAGAGCGGAAATCATTTCTCCCTGTGATGACTCACTCCATCTCTCTTTCTGCCTTCCTGTTTCGTGCTGGGATTGTGTCTCCTTCCAGAAGAGCCGGTCTCTCCCTCTTCCTCTCTGAAGGTTTAGTGGCAGGCACTAATGAGGAAGAGGGTTGGATTCAAACAACAGGTCCTTTGTTCCTCGGCTTAAAAGCTTTTTAACTCCGTCCGGTCGCAGAGGCAGTCGGAGAGGGAAAGATGTGAGGGTGGACTTGGAAGCGTCGTGGGCGTTGCGAGGGATAATCTTCTGGGGCTCGAGACACATTTAATTGTAATGTAAGAAAAAATGATGAGGACGTTAATGAAGAAGTTTATTGCAGCTTAGCAGTGTTAAAGGACTTGAAGCACCTCGGGTCACAACATTCTAAACTCAAACGCCGCGGATACAATGAGTTTATTTTGATCTTCTCCACGATAAATCAAGCTCTTTTAGCCGGTGCGCTTATTCTACTGAAAGCAGATTATTTCATCCTGAGGAGTTCACTGACAGGAATTAACATATGGCATCTTTAGATGTCTCTTGAAGTGAGATGAAGAGAGGTGCAACGTGCGCCCCGATATACTTCAAGTGAAATCGAAGAACGAACAAAATTGGATCAAAAGTTCTTTTGGAGTTTGTTTTGGGAGTTCGATAAGGCAAATTTCGCTCCGGCTGGTAAACCCCTTCGACCTCCCATTGGTCTGTGGCGATGATGATGTAATAGGTGGGCGTGGCTCTGAAGCTCCGCCCTCTTTGAGGTGTAAATCTTCTGCGGTTCATTTCTTCTGTTCAGACGCGAGTAAAAAACATGAACACACTGGAGAACCGCTTTATAGTAGAAACTGAAGCTGTGATTCTAACTGACACTGTTTTTCATGTTTAATACAGTAAAACTGTAGCAGCAATCTATAGTATAAAGTGCTGTAGAAATAAACGTGACGTGGCTGGAGTGCTGAATCACAGAGCTGGTGTGAAAACTGATCAGATGCTTTCTGAACTGCTGTTTTCTCACCGCTGGCATTTATATCGTGTGTTTATTTAGTTATTGAGAGGAAAGCGCTCTGCACATATTTACATGAACTAGCTCTCAGCAGCGTGGACGCCATCGGGATGTTCTCTAACAGTACGTCACTGAAAAGGAAAACCTATTTTGATCCCAAAGCGAAGAATAAAAAAGCAAATGAGTATATCAGGCCTTTAGGCTCATCCTGGATCATTTGCAGAGGTTCAGTTGAAGAGCAGTGATCCAGTCTAGAGATGACGAGAGCCATGACTGTCCCTGATGGTAAATAATGCAAATCTGCATGAGCGGCTGGCAGGGCCTGGGGGGTGTTCGGCCGGGGATGTGACTTTGACACGGTTCCTCTAGAGGATGAAGCCGGACTCAAAGCAGCAGAGAGCGGTTGTGATGGGAGGATCTGGTGATTAATGGTGACGTGAGCTGCTGACGGACACACAGATTGAGCACAGACGGTTTGGAGGCAGCTCTTGCAGGCCTCAGGGATTGTTTGTATGGTTAGAGTGGGTTGTAAGGCAGTGGAGTTGCCCGAGTCTGCGTGAGTGTGGTGGGACAGATGTGTTGATGATGAATGTGATTGCGGACCAAAAACCTTCAGATTTGCGCACCTGTGCATATGCTTAAATACGGTAAATCCAGCCAGAAGTTAAGTGGAACTGTGGGAGTTTCTGAGGAAATGGGTCAATCCCACTATGCAGTGCATTTCCCCATCACACATGCCATAATATATTGGATAAAATGTAAAATTTTGGCAGATTTTCTTTTAGCACAGAATCACAATTAAAAGAACATAGGGGTGAATTTAAAGGGATAGTTTAAATTCCCCCAAAAAACTGTCCTTATTTACTCACCATCATGTGCTTTCACAACAGCAGGACTCAAAAGAAGATATTTATTCTGTCCATATTGTTTTAATTGATTGTTGAACTGTGAGACATGAGACTTTAATTTTAAAAAAAGACTAAACTGTTTATAAAATTCAGCAATATTATCAATTTAACTGCACTGATACTATCAAATGAGAGCAAATTTGAACTGCATTCACACACTAACTTTGCAACATCAACACTATTATTCAAATGAACTTAATCAACACTAAACTGAATTGATGTGAATAATTACACTATTTTCTTCTGTAGAGCTGCTTTACAGCTCAATTAAATGCGTTGTTTTTTTATTGATGAACTTTGCAGCATTAACACTGTTATTTTCCAGTTAATTTCTGTGAAGCTGCTTTGAAACAATCTGTATTGTACAAAGCGCTGTAGAAATAATTGTGACTTTTGCACTGGCATCCCATAATGCGTTCAGATTCTAATACCTCAATAATTATATGAAACAAACATAACCTAATATATGCACTCTCGTCGCCACTTCATTTGTCTTTTTGAGTTTCAAGTGCAAGTTTGTGTCATTTTTTTACTTTTCACTGGAATACATTAGAGGATGATTGAGGAGAGTTTCATCCAGGTTTAATAGACTGTGAGAACAAACATACTCTATTGCCACTTAGATATCTAGATGTACTCTGCCGCATGGTTTTTATGAATTCCCTTGAGGAAGTGTTTTTATGACAGCTAATGACTTGGATAGGGCCATTATCAGAGACATTTATGTGTTTATATAACAGACATCAGATGGTTCCCACTGGCTATGTGCTCTGTTAATGAATGTCTGAAACTTCCATAGCCTCATAAGTGTGCAGTGATTATCCAGTACTGACTGCACTCATTCACCTTAGTGTCATCACTAGAGCGCTACTCGCACTGAAGTACGAGCATGTTTTTTTCTTGAGAAGTTGTGAAGGTCTGAATATAAAGGTGCTTTCACACTTCGATTGCACCCCCTTCATCTGCGATTGTGTTCACAC
This sequence comes from Rutilus rutilus, assembly GCF_951802725.1. Lineage (NCBI taxonomy): Eukaryota > Metazoa > Chordata > Actinopteri > Cypriniformes > Leuciscidae > Rutilus > Rutilus rutilus. The sequence goes on from NC_140220.1 coordinate 37,145,690, forward strand.
TGTGTTTTTGTGCCAGAACCACGGTACATTTGCATCATCAAAGCGACAGCTGTTGCTACTGAAGAGCCCCTTTCACACAGAGATTCCGGAAAATACGCGGAAAATGTGTCCCGGGATTTGTCCCGGGATCGTTTGATTTTGGTTCATTCACACTGCCAGTGATTTTCCGGAATCTGTAGCTGCATTTCCATTACCCTACAAATTGCGCAAATTGAAATTGAAAATTGAAAATACGCCCAATGGAAACACGTCAATTTCGCAAAAACTTCCATTTATCGCAAAAAAGTTTTTACGCTTTGTTCACACAGGGCGCGTTCTGGGACTGATCCCAGCAATGTTACTAGGCCCCCATCCCGGCATCAATCCCGGGACGTGTTTGCGTTCACACAGAAGGCACTCTAGCAATTTTACTTCAAACAATCCCTTCAAACAGAGTGTTCAAATCAGAGGCTAAAATCAGGCTAGGAAAAATGCCTTTTATTTCTAAATTATAAAAAAAATGTATCTTAAAAAAATACTAACATTATAAGGGAACCCCAGGAAACATTATAAAATAATAAGATAATCCATGTCATGGGACCTTTAAAGACCATCAGCCTGCGCCCTGCAGAGTTTCATGACTGAACTAGATATTTAAGAGCGTTCACATTGTGCTGAACAACCTCCATACCCGTGTTAACATCACAGAGATACTGCTTTACCTGCCGTAGATCACAACTTCTTATTCAATAAAAGTGCAGACTGACCTTTAAAGGTGCAGTATGTAAGAATGACAACTAGTGGTTGAAATAGGTACTGCAGTCAAATTCAAAATATCGGACATCGTCGTTTCTCCTGCCTCCTGCTCCTCAGACTGGACGGCGCTCACACGGGTTGCCACGCAACAGGAACGAGCGCAATGGACAATGAAAATTGGTAAATTGGCAACGTGCAGTATCGCACAGACCAAAACAATAACGAACATTCCAGCCTGGAAATGCACATTTCAAAGTAAAATAACTGGCTGTAGAAGTGTTTTTATCAATATATGCATGTTATATTAGCATGTTTCCTCAATATATGCAAACATTTTATGCTTTAGTAGAGTGAAAAAGTTACACACAGCACCTTTAAGTGCAGATAGATGAAATCTTCTTGTATTGACGTTATCTTGAGATAAGCACTTTCTGAAAACGTTCTGGGCTGTGTTTCCCGAAAGCTTTTAGAAAACGCAGCCCAGTTCCTTTCTGTTCCAGCTTCAAAGAAGGACTCTGTCAGAGTGAATTAGCCATGAAAGGCCTGCGGTGGGTGAGGGTGTTGAGTCAGTGTTTGGCATCCAGCACGACGGCTCATGAGCGCTGTGCATGCCACACTGAAGTGGACCAGTTGAGAAGCTGATGAATTTACATGGCTTTTGGCGCCGCAAGAAGGCTACTTTATTCGTAAGGCTGTTCCGAACAAATGAAAAAAGAGCAACACCCACAAGGTGACGTGCACAAATGAGGAAAGTAATTTTGTCATTTATGAACAAGATTTACTTTTACTGTCAAATTTCAACAAACATCTCTCAGATTTCAACAGTTTAATTAGTGTTACTGCAGCCAATTAGACCTGCCACTGTCTATGACGTCATCAATAATAATGAAACGGCAATAATGCTGAGAAAAAGAGAAAAGTCACTCTTGCTTGTCTGTCATGTATAGCGTGGTAATAGTCAGATGCATGACGCAGGATTCAAACATGGATACTTTTAACGCTTTCCTCGCCATTGACTAGCCTGGAAATCCAGACCTAAATCTAAAAGATTAATGGTCTGGCGTCGACTAATGAAAATCGCCCAGATCGAGGGGCGGCACCAAGCATGCATTTGAAAGTAGGATAACACTACGACCAATCACAACAATAAACCCCATACGCTTAGCTACCAGCAGAGCTAACTGGTAGATTAGACTCTTGCTGTATCCGGTCGGCAAAACAGCAAAAACGGCCTTCTTGCAAAGGAAGGATTCGAGCGCTGTCGAGCGCTCTCTTTTAGATAAAAAGCCAAGTCTAACTCGTTCATTGTAGCGGCCAAAGCCGTTTCAAACAACTGGTGTTCATCCATAGCCATCTTGCAATGTTTACTAATGACTTCGACGTCACAGCGCTGTCGTCATCTCGCCTCTGGCCCGCCTATATCAGATAACCCGATGTGATTGGTGCAGCTCAGATCGAGGGGCATATTTAATGAGCATCATTACTGGACCCCAGAGTAACTCACTGAGCAAATTCAACTTGTGCTCTCGCGAGAACTCTTTTTACCAGGGTAGCCATTGACAGAATTTTCCAGCAATCCGTGTTTCCATTGTTATACGGTAGGGGACGCTATTACACATCTTCTGAAAGACAAAATAGTTTTCCACTTTTTGACTGCATGGTAATGAAACTGAAAGACGTGTTGGTGTTCAGTTTCATCTAATTGCTTTGATAGCATGGGATTTCTTGGATTCGGAATATATTTCAATATGGTATTACCGTAGAAATGGTGCAGATTTCTCTTATTCATGTTTGTGTTGTGTTAGGTTTTAACTTACTGTGAACAGAGAATGTAAACGTGTGCAGTCTGGCCTGTAGGGTCATTGAGTTTTGGTGATGTTTGTGTCTTAAGTGAGAAAAGAATTCATGTCAATTGAAAGATGTCGGCATTGAATGCATTTTGTGTCAAAGCAATGATAAATGATCCTCGGTTTACCTCACATAGACTGATGCTGTGATCCCTGTGTGAAGAGAGTAGAAAAAGTGACCTAAGTATTGAGAAATGTGTCCTGGTGAAACTAGTGGATGTTGATCATTAATATCTTTTACTGTACATTTAATTGTGGACTCTCATTTTTGCCTATTTGAGTCAAAGCTGTGATAATGTAACTATAGCAGAGCTGTGTGTCCTCTTGCCCTCATGAAAATGGATTATGGATTATGGATGGATATTGATTATCATTAAACGGATTTAACGCAGTGTCTTGTTCCTTTCTCAGGTTACCAAGGTTACAGTCGTAACTGAGATGTTTTCTTCCAGGAACGAACACGTCACAATATTCCTCATTATAATAATTCATATGCAGATTAAAGGGGCGGGGCCTGGTTGAGTTAGTTAGTAGTGTGTTAAACTAGCGGTTATGGTAAGGGGCGGGACATTTCCCAAACACACTCGACCAATCACGACACACTGATCCAGCTGACCAATCAGAGCACAGTGTGCTTTTCAGAAGGAGGGGCTTCATAGAGACAGGAAGTAAACAGAGCGTTACTGACAGACTGGGAAGAGAGGAGCCGCAACAATGGAGAATATGAGGAAAATAATCAACATTCAAGCAGGAAAACCTGTTCTAGTAGAGCCTGAAACAACAGCAAGACTTTGAGAAAGTCTTTAATAACTCTCCCTTCTCTCTCTCTTTCTCTTTTAGAGTTGACTCTGCAGCAGGCTTTGCACCAGTCTGTATTCATGCCATGTTCCAGCCCGTCTCCCAGCATGCCTCACTGCTGGGATCAGCACAGCAAGCTGCTTCCGACAGTGGCGGGCATCACGGCCGGTAAAGTGGCAGCGTGGAGCGTGGATGAGGTACACAGATCTGCAGATCACACCTGTTACGCTTTGTTGAGTTCATGCAAGTGTTATTTTAGGTCAGCTGATGTGTTTTGAACCCAGCTGTTGTAAACTGCAGTGTCGTTCCTCATCTAATCCTCATTGTTATTCTGTAGGTGATTGAGTTTATCCAAGGTCTTCCAGGCTGCAAAGAACAAGTGCGCACCTTCAGAGAGGAGGTAAATTATTCCCTTTAATTACGAGCAGAGTTAGAATGACTGAATCCTCAGAGAAATGCTTAACTAGTCCTTCATCGTGAGGAGTAACTGGAGCATTTAAGGAACAGAATCTCATGGTGCTTAAGGAAGAGAGAGCGAACGGTGCATGATGGGATATGTGAGAAGATCTCATTGAAATCATTTTTAGGCATGTCAAGTCATCCCACGTCACTGCATCTCGCCTGTTTACCACTAACAAGAGTGTTAAACAGGCCAGAGGGCTAGAGCTTTAAATAATCCTCTATCTGCTCTTCCTCCCCTCTCTCTCTCTCTCTCTCTCTCTCTCTCTCTCTCTCTCTCTCTCCTCCTGTTCTCTCTGTCTATCTGCTCTTCCTCCTCTCTCTCTCTCTCTCTCCTCCTGTTCTCTCTCTATCTGCTCTTCCTCCTCTCTCTCTCTCTCTCTCTCTCTCTCTTTCCTCCTGTTCTCTCTGTCTATCTGCTCTTCCTCCTCTCTCTCTCTCTCCTCCTGTTCTCTCTCGATCTGCTCTTCCTCCTCTCTCTCTCCTCCTGTTCTCTCTCTCAATTCAATTCAATTCAACTTGCTTTATTGGCATGAACAAAGAAACATGTTGTTGCCAAAGCAGTTTACAGAAAATACATTACAATACATATCACATATTACAAATACAAATAGAAATACATATAGTAGGTGTCACATATATTGTATACAGTGTCATAAACATACAAAATACTACATTTCTTTTACAATATAATGACTGTACAATCCTAAACCAGTGTAATGTTGTGATCTTATAGTGGGGAGTCCCTCAGGCTGTGGCAGGCAGGGACTTCCCACTATAAGATCACAACATTACACTGGTTTAGGATTGTACAGTCATTATATTGTAAAAGTTATCTCTCTCTATCTGCTCTTCCTCCTCTCTCTTTCTCTCTCTCTCCTCCTGTTCTCTCTCTATCTGCTCTTCCTCCTCTCTCTCTCCTCCTGTTCTCTCTCTATCTGCTCTTCCTCCTCTCTCTCTCTCTCTCTCTCCTCCTGTTCTCTCTCTATCTGCTCTTCCTCCTCTCTCTCTCTCTCTCTCTCTCTCTCCTCCTGTTCTCTCTCTATCTGCTCTTCCTCCTCTCTCTCTCCTCCTGTTCTCTTCTATGTCTTTACCTTTTGTTTTCTAATTGTATTTACTGTGTGCAAATGGGAACTGCATGAATGAGTGCTGACAGATATTGGGGTCCAAAAGTCTCAGATCGCTGGTGAAAATTATTATATTTTTGTTCTCTCTTTTATATTATAAAAACTATTATTGGGTTCCACTAATGTGATAGGTCAAGGGTTTTTGCAAGAATGCTAATATATATTAGAACAGCAATGCTTCTCTTTTTTTTTTTTAACTAGGTAAGTAACTATTGCATCTAAAATAGAAGTTACTTCAACATGAAACACTTCTTGTTTATTGAACTGCTGGATTAAATCAGTGTCAGACTCTTAATATCCCGCAGCCAATCCACTCATGCACACAACTGTCATGCGCAATCAATCACTTTAAAGCGTGCGATTGATTGTCTAAATTCACTTGCAGCATTTAAAGTGATTGATTTTAGTTTTTAGTGGTTTAATTTGAATTTATTTAGACAAATGATTGTTTCGGTATTGTCCATTAATCCGTTATCATCAGCCGTAATGTGAAAATGATTATAGTTAGATAATAATTAGATAATCTGATCTGATCATCAATTGAGATGAAGCACCTTTCATTTGTGCAGTATAGGATCATACATATCCACATCAACACATTATTATTTCATATATAGCACATTTTCCATTGAATTGTCAGCAAAAATAACTACATGGTGATGAATAATCCAGCAAATGTCACATGATGCCAAATGTCTCTGTTTGTAAACTGACATGAGATCAGCAGTCAGTAGTTTATGACACGGTTGTAGAGAAAAACCTTCATCTTCAGCACTGACAGCTGTGTGTGTGTGTGTGTGTGTGTGTGTGTGTGTGTGTGTGTGTGTGTGTGTGTGTACTTGTACAACAATCTTTGTGAGGACCAGTTTGAGTTTTAGACCATTGGAGTGAGGACAGAGTAAAGTGAGGACATGTTGGCCGGTCCTCAGTCTCTGAGAGCCTTTAAAGGCCTGTTTGAGGGTCAACACTTGGTTTTAGGGATAAGGTTATAATGAGGTTAAGGGTCGGTTTAGGGTCAGGGGTCGGGTTAGGCACTTAGTTGTGATGGGTAAGGTTAGGGTAAGCGGCTAGAGATTGCATTGTGTCCATGAATGTCCTCATAAAGATAGATGTAAAAGAATGTGTGTGTGTGTGTGTTTATCAGCTGATTTATTGTTGTTTGGTTTCAGCAAATTGACGGAGAGGCCTTCCTGTTACTGACTCAGGTGGACCTGGTGAAGATCCTCAGCATTAAACTAGGACCTGCGCTGAAGATTTACAACTCCATCCTGATGTTTAAAACCACTGAGAACTCGGCCTGCAACGAACTCTGACCCGCCCGGACCGCAGAGCCGAGAGCGTTCATTACTGCTTCAGTCCAAGGGCTCGTCGTGAAGATTCATACAGTATATACATGACACTATTGCACATGCTGAACAAGATTTAGATCATGGTTGAGCACATATAATGACATTCATAATTCATTTAGACAGACACTTCTCTGCACCATCCTTTATAAACGTGTATATGTATGCAGTTATTAAGTCACATGTCGTGCCCTCTCATTACGGGGCGGGTGAGAATGTATATTTCGTTCGCTGAGGGGTTATCGGAGCGCCTTTCTGAACTCAGGTGCTAAACGAATGCAGGTACATGCACTGAAGAGCCGCACAATTTCTGTTTCCAGGTAGAGTTTCTCTTACAACTCATACTTCCCTTCTTTAATTCATAGCTGTTGATCATTTAAGTGTTTGCAGAGGGATATCTGTGTCCTTTGCACTTCATCGTTTATCCTGAAAATGCTTCCATTCAAGTCAGTCTCTGTCATGTTCAGATTATCTGAACACTAACTTTAGAGAGCTAGTCAAATTTAACTCAAAAGAGCAGGTGTGAGGTTAGAAAATCCCTCATCAACACCAGTTCTGCATGAAGGATTGGTGTGTTTGCATATCAGTGCAACAGATAAACAGATCCTCTTGGATTTTCTTGTTTCCAGTGTGCTGTGATGTCATATTAATGCATCATAAACCATCCTTCTCTTCTTCATCACGACTGCAGTCATCATTAGTCATGGATTGCAGTGTGTAAAGTATAAAGGCCAATGTATTTTTCCATGTTCTCTCTTTTTTTTGTTTTGATACGGTGGATGTATAAATGGAGAACGAAGGGTTAAAGCTACACTCGAGGCACAAATAAACATTGTGAGAGCCATACTTGGTATTTTGTAATAGAATGTGCACAGTATATGAAAAAGAGTGTAATTTTCCTTTAATATACAGACATGAGTATTAATTGTGCTTCTGTTGCTGAGGCATGCAGCGTTAAATACAGGATACTTCACATTTATTCAAGTTTAATATTTTGACTATTTAAAATGAAGTGATGGAATGTGGACACAAATCTAAACAATTGTATAGTGTTGAAATGCTGGTTTTACTCAGCTGTATGATTTTTCATATATTCAAAACTCATTTATCATGTACATTTTTTTTTGCCACGGGAGCTTGTGATGAACAGTTGGTTTGGGGATTTAAGATGAAAATGAAATATAAAACTGTGTAAATAAGGAATGGTTTAGTGTGGATGTGCAGCACTGGTGTGTGGACTACTAAACTTCACTGTAATTCATTTGCAAATAAACTTGATGATCCAAAGGTCTGTGTCAACACAATGGTCTTTTTAATGTTTGCATAATTTAGATTAAAATGTGGTGTCTATTTTGCTGCTGGTTTTCAGGATTTGATTTCATTAGTATACTATACTGCAGTATTCCTCAACCACTGATTGATTGATTGATTGATTGACCTCTTGCTGAATAAAACATGGAACATGATCCATACACACACTGGGCCCTATTTTAACGATCTGAAACGCAAGTATCAAGCGCGAAACGCTTGATATTATACGGTATAATAGCGCTGTTGCTATTATACCGGCGGGATAAATGACTCTTGCGCCCGACGCAAATCTAAAATGTGTTGGTCTGAAGTAGCTTCATTACTCATAGGTGTGGTTTGGGCGTAACGTGAAATAAACCAATCAGAGCGTCATCTCACATTCCCTTTAAGAGCAGGCGTGCTTGTTCCATGGCGGATTGCTATTATAACGGTGGATTTGCCAGGAGCGGTTCACAGCCGAGGAGACCGACGTTCTCGTCAGGGCCGTAAAACACAGAGAAGTGACATTGGGGATGGAGAAACACACCCAGATTAGCTTCGGTTTAACAGGCGTATGATAATTTGGGTAAATGTGTAAGCTAGATTTATGCCTATTTTTTCACATCTTCATGGACACAACAATGATTTCCCTCGTGTGGTAATATTTTTCCTTGTAATAATGTATGGTTTTCTAAAAAAGAACTGCTGCTTCTGTGTGTAGATGAGAGAAGCAAAGTGTGTGTGCATTGTTCATATGCTACATTGATTATGGCCAAGCATGCGCCCTTAAAATAGCCTCTGAATAACATGCGCAACGCGCCACTGACTTTAGACGAGGTTTCTCCTGGTCTGTGGCGGAATTGTTTTCTGAAACTGCAAAATAGCACCAGGGAACGTTTGCGCCGAAACACGCCTCCTCTTTTCCCTGAACCGCCCCCGGGAGCGCAAGTTCATTCCCTAATTTCCTGACGTGCGTCTGTGGAGGGAAAAGTCCGCTGTGCGTCGGGTGCAAAATAGGAATGATACATGCGTCAGTGTACAAAGTCAGTTGCGCTGGGTGCAAGATAGGGCCCATGTGATTAATGACTCTTGAAATGACCTGAAAATTGGTACTGGCAGAATAGATAACCCTCTTTAATAAAACCCTGAGAGAACAAGCATTGTGATCTTTCTGAACTCGATCTAAACCAGGTTGGATTTGTTTGTTTTCTTGAGCATTAAACATACTCTGAAACTCAGAGTTTGTTCATCTAGCTTCTGCAACTGCCCACAGACAAAAGCTGCACGGAAATATCTGCAAACAAAAAGTGACAGCTGGAGCCACTTAAACATGGGCCCATATCGAAGAGAGAAAGACCTCATTTTTTAATGCAAAATGGCATTCAGTGCAACATTGCAAGGACCTAGTAGCTACTACTTGCATCATACAGTTATGTCTACACTTACCAAAGACTTATTTTGTTGATCTCTGGAGATGTTGACAACAGTGTTGGAACTTGATGTGCTCAGCAACGACATTCTCCAGGGATTGATCTATGAACAGACACCTGGCAAGTCTGAACATGTGTCTGGTGTTGGAAGGAAGCTTTATATATTCGTCTTGTGTACGTTCCTTTCTTTAAACTCATTAATCTATGAATGAACACATTTCACCCAGATTCTGGTCACCCTTCCCCCGTTATCTACAAACTCAAAGATAATTCCTGCCCTTCCTAAGGGAAATATATATGTGCTTTTAACAGGCCCTCAAAGAAATTTGACAGTATGAATGTTGAATATTCATTCATGCTTCATAGGGGCCGTAACCAGGGTCCAGGGTGTCAAGAATTGAAACTTAAATAGGGAGACATGTAAATAGGGAGACGTCAGGGTTTATTCTGAGATAACAATCGGCTGGATGTACATTATTCCGCTTATCACACGGCTACTTGCCACATAAGTAAATAATTAGACACGAAATATTGATCTGTCGCAGTCGCGGCAAGTTCAAACTAGACAGACAATTAAGGGGTACAGTATTCAGTCATTCCACTTATTACACTGCATTTCACCAAATAATTATGGAGATAAGACATTTTGATTTGAGATGAAACTGTTTTAAAAATCGTTCCTGTTTTCCGAATCTTATAATCCAACAGTGTGCAAAACAATAGTCGCAAAATTGCAGCAGCTGCATTTGTATGAAACGAGAGAGCGAGTCCACGATTCTGGATGACATAATTAAATAACTGCTTAAAAGAACAGCAAAGCAAACGCACACCATTTGAGGTGCAAGTTAAAGGAAAAAACTTAACGCAAAGAGAACGTAACTGCACACTCACTTACCAACGTTTCGGCACAAGTGGCCTTTGTCAAGGTCTCTAACTTCAGTTACCCGGATGAGCCTGTGTTATCTGTTTGCAGCAGTTGTTATCTGGGAATAAGGTACAGCTAAATGGTGCGATTGACCAATCAGAATCAAGCATTTAGATTTAAATGCAAAAGAAGAGGCATGAGCGTTGGCTGTCTGAGTGAATGGTAAGTTTGAATTTAAAATGTTTGTAATACTACCTTTTAACGTTAGAGAAGTACCATATGTTTAAAGGTTTTTCCACTTGCTTGAACAATTTAATAATCTATATAGAGTTGATGAATGGATTAATACGTTGTATATTTTTTATGTTTTAAGTGTGAATACATCTATGGAGGATTGTATTACGGTACTGTGTACAAAGAGAATCACTGTCAGTAACTTTAACAAGGTTTGGATTTGAATTCAACTAATTGTTGTATATGTGGTATACAGGACTGAATACATACTGTAAATGGATCATGTGTGAAACGGGCGACAGGCTTTTATACACAGTTCTATACACAAGATTGTTAACATTAAGTAACACGTGTTTCAGACAGATTTTAGATGTTTTCTTTAAAAAACATTTTTCTCTGCTAATGTAAAATATTCCTAAAGAAGCCAAAGCATCAAGCTTTGCATTTCACCAAACAAGTCGCATGGAGATCATCGGACAGTAGAACATTCCAGCTGTGACATAATAACAGCTATGATGCGAAATACCCAGCACAGCACCCAGATATTGTTGTTGCATTTCCAGTATGTGGTGGACTAGGAAGGTTACGGTCCGGAGGAGAGGAGTTGGGTTCCTGCCCGGGACATATTGGACCCTTATCGATGATTACAAGCGTCAGAAGAGGGGCAATGTCACGGTTCTTGTCTTGATCTTTTGCTGTTTACATAAATAAACATCACCTTTCATTCACAAATGGATCTTGTGTTTCGTGACGTAACAAGAAGATAACGTGGTTTCACTGTACTTTGATGGTCTCGTAACGTTACACCTACATGTCTACTAACTCTCATTAGAGTATTATTAGAGCATTAGTAGACTGGTAGGGTTCGGACTTGTAGAATAAGTTGACATGTAGTTGCAAAGTTACTTATAGTCAGTAGTCTGTTGGAGGACCATCACAATAAAGAGTTTGCAGACAGTCTACTAATAGACTAAGAGTTAGTTTACATGTAGTTGCAAAGTTACTTATAGGTAGTAGAATGTTCAAAAGAGACCATCAAAATAAAGTGTTACCGATAACTTTCTCTAGGTTTATTGGCCTACAGTGACTATGTTTTGAACTGCTGTGACGTGTGGTGTATGAAGTGGATAATGTAGATCAGTTCTGTGCTCAGTGTGAATTTTCTGGCACACTGATCATCACACATGCATAAATAAATCATAATAGAGTATTTGTGACATAATAAGGCATGCAACTGAAACAATAACAGATGAACTTGCATATTAACATGAGCAACATAAAATCTGTAGTTGCATATTTTAGGTTTATGTCCAAACATCTAAGATTTTGCATCAAAACACATGGAAAATATGATATATCATTTGGTTTGACTACAAAACATCTCAAATAAATTTGCTCCATTATGTATTCATAGTACTATTAATTGTAAAATTTGATATAAATTTCCACAAAATATTGTTTAAAAAGAAACATTGATTCATCTTAAACTAACGAGGCCTCGTTCGTCCTTCTTATTACAACAATCAGCACAGAAATGAGCAGACAGCACATAGTTACTGTTTCCTCAGTGTGAAGTTGTTTTCCTTCTCCAGCGTCACGGCAACATGCATCAGCATCACCATGGAGACCTCACTTTCTAAATCGTAATGTTCTGAAAAGCTGCTGGTGACATTCTGCGTGCTCAATCATTTTCAAATATGTGCTGGTGGGCTTTATATTTGCTGTTTATTATTTTCCTGGGTTTTGTTAAATTTATGGCAAAGATTTGGCAGCTGTGATTGCTAGAACTTTACAGTAAAAAAATACAATGACAATGTTACTGTCACACACTGTCATTGAGTTTGTTTTTCATTTTCAAGGACTCTCAAGCCTTATTCGGACGGGACTAGTTTAACATGGAGAGGTGGGGTAAAGTAATAATTACCAGAGCTTCTCTGTGATTTTAGTCCCGTCCGAATGTGCATCTCAGTGATCATTACGGACAATGTCAGTAAAGATTACGGCAGCTTTTACTTTCAGTAAAAAGGTCCAGAAAAATAACCTCAGGTAATATTAATCCCGTGCGAATAGACCCGCTGTAAATATGTACATATATATTTCATCATTTCCTGTTTAAAAGTAGCTTTCCGTGGTTTTTCCAAGTATGGAGACGCTTGGAAAAGCGTTCAGTTGTGTTCTAGACGCTGGGACGAGTCTGTGGCAAAACTCAAGTGTTTTCCACAAACCATTCAGATCAGAAAGAAGATCGAAAGCACTTGCTAGAGGCACGAAACATCTTTTAGCGTTAGGCAAGAGCCTATTACCAACACAATCCAATCTGAAGTTAATTAATACATAGTTCGACCAGACATAGCTATTTTATAAATATAGGTTATGTTTTTGCGCACATGATATCAGGAAGCAACGTAATACACGACATGAGGGTGACGGCGATGCGCAAATCGAGTTACTCTCCCACTTCTACTAGTTTACTGAGATATCTTATCCCGTGCGAACTGGCCATTAATATTACAGACGTCCTGTGGTAAAATTACACTCCATCTACCCTTGTAAAGTTAATCCCGTCCGAATAGGGCTTTCGTTTGCTTATGGTTTCCTTTGTCCTCATTTTCCCGCCACCATGGTTATTGATTTCACGGTCACACCTGTTTGTATTTTGTTCATTATCACTGTGTATTTAAGTCCCTCATTTTGGTTCATTCAGTGTTTGGTATTGTTTGTGCACAACACACTGTTCCTCGCTTTTGTTTGTAACTGAGTGGATTTAGTTTTAAAAAATGTAACTTTGATTTTGATTCTGGATCATCTTCATTGGAGCCTAAATGTTACAGAATACCAGACCTACAAAAAATGAGAAGAAAGATGGAAATCACTGCCATCAATGTGGCACTGAGAGGCTGCACCACCTTGTATTGCTGTGGGATGCTTGGTGGAGTATGAGGGTATGAAGAAGCCCACCATCCCAGCACTGAGGGTGAGCTGAAGTTGGACAATAATTGTTTTGAAACTTTAGAGGAGAAAGCCTCCTTTTTTCTCCCGACACCGCCGATCCCGCCCCCCTCAGAATCTCCTGTGTCTTCGTCATCGCTGATCTCGCCTTGTTCAGAGTTTCCTGTGTATTCGTCATTGCTGGTTTAGTTTTTTACCATATTTTACAGTAAAACCTTCATTGTACTTTTCATCTTATTGTCTTTCAAAATATTACTGTAAGTCCCACATCACTACCTCCTTCAGCTTATATTTGTCAGCAGTTACAGTCGCCTACCAGAAATCTAATCCTTCCCTACAATATAGTATGTGCAAAAAACATCCCAACGTCCCAATACATATTACTCAAAAACCTTTTTGCTCAAAGCAGGCAAAAATTACTCGGATAACCTACTTCTGCAGCGCAACACTATCTGGATTTGTGAATGACAATGAAGTGATGACTGAAACCATAGGTCACATGACAGTGACAAGGCAGATGAAGTACGTTTCTATTCCATTCATACTACACACATATATATGCTAAATGGACTGCATTTATAGCGCAGGATATAGCGCTTTCACAGACCTATGGCCACCAAAGCGCTTTACATATAGCCTCACATTAACCCATTCACACACCGACGGCGGTGTCAGCCATGCAAGGTGCCATCCAGCTCGTCGGGGGTTAGGTGTCTTGCTCATGGACACCTCGACACTCCCTCACTTGCACTCACCCGCACCTGTTCCTCATCAGTACGCCAATCAAGAACAGTACAGGAGCACACACATCACTAGGTGCGATTCCATTACAGATTTGCGCAAAACTTGTGCGATTTTTTTTTTCTAACTGCCGACAAAAAACTATTGCGAAATGACGGCGTTTCCATTAACCGATGTTATGCGACTAAAACTTTTTCCTCTCGCGATCAGTAAAATCATTCCAAAAACCATGTCAACAGACGTTGGTGGGTTTATGTACTATATCCCAGCCACTGCACTGGCCATTATTATTAATGGAAGGAGATGTGTGTGTGTTATCCAAGCATTAATGGTAAGGAACGACCCTTATTATACTGTGAGCGGCTCATATGAGGAGTTTCTGGGTGTTTCTCCCTCAGATCTGCTGCGAGGTCTTGATTGTGGCATTTATTTGAGGTTTAGAATCCATTATTCCTGTAATTCTTCTGTCTTATATGAGTTTAATAAAGAGCTCTGTCTCGTATTCTGTCCAAACACACCGCCTCATCTACGTCAGGTGACTGTAAATGCGCAAACACTGTTTCCATTGCAGTTTTGTGAAATATTTCTTTTTTGAATTGCCTGAAAAACCTCCTCATGCGAGCGTGAAAACTTTTTTGCGATATATGGGAGTTTTTTTGCGAAATTGACGTGTTTCCATTGGGCGTATTTTCAACTCACAATTTCAATTTTCACAATTTGAAGGGTAATGGAAACGCGGCTACTGTCACTCATCAGCTGGTCTCCAGTGTGGATTACCGGCTCCTTATCAGCTATACTCACCTGAGAAGCCTCCAGTGATCTCCTTGTGAAACTCCAGCAATCTCTTAGTAAGACTCCTGATATCCACCGCTGATCTCCTGTCCTGTGAATCCCACTTACCTGTTTACTCACCTGGCTACTTACCCCTGTCATTGAAGAGGTGTGTGCTCTCCTTCTCCACCACGCTCCAGTCACAGTCAATATCTCTGAAACCTGGTAAAGAAACACAGACTGTTAGCCTATATTCATCTGCTCAGATTATCACAAACTTCTTCATTAAACTTCATGCACCTGATCATCTGTTTCAATAAATACATGTTTGGGTTCAACTAACTCTATGTCTCAGAGTCTGGGTATTCCCTGACAATATTATATAGTATGGGTGTAACAGTACACAGAAGTCGCGGATCGGTACGTACCTCGGTTGTGGGGTCACGGTTCGATACGAGTTCGCTACAATAGGAAAAATGGCCACACTTTAGTTTAGAGTGCAATTCTCACTATCAACTATTACCTACAACTTTTGCCTCAATAAACTCCTAATTACTGCTTATTAATAGTTAGTAAGGTAGTTCTTAAGTTTAGGTATTGGGTGGATTAAGAGATGTAGAATATGGTAATGCAGAATAAGGCATTAATATGTGCTTTATAAGCACTAATAAACAGCCAATATCCTAGTAATATGCATGATAATAAGCAACTAGTTAATTGAGAGAATTGGACCTAAACTCCAAATCCAAAATGCTAGGTTTATTTTATTTTATTTTGAACAGACAGTAGCACAAATCACAGTTTGTTGCACCTAGCTGCATTTAGTCCCTGGTACAGTACAGTTTAGTTGGTCCAGTACAGCCTCCTTCAGTGCATTAAGCACTACGCAGTGAACAGAATGCACTCTTGAATAGGTCATTTTATTTTGCAGGGCTGATTAAAAAAAAAAGAAGGTATTTGGTCACAATTAGTTACAAACCTGAAAAGCATCTTGTGTTGCAACAGTACAAAATAAATAGAATAATGAAAAAGAAAACTTGTGTATTAGTTGTGTTACAATTTGCTCCACTTAAACTATATTTAAACGTTCAAAGCTTAAGCCCAACCCTCCTATACTTACTTAATTTTCTGCGTTCTGCTCCGTTTAGTGCACAAGCCTTTCAAGTATACTCCTTTGTCCATGAGCGCAGAAAGACGCATTTCAAAATCGCTCAAATCGTTCGCACATGCGCTGTTCTTCTTCTGCTCTTTTTCCTGTTGTGGCGGTTAGCAAACAACATTGCATTACCACGTACACCCCCTTCTGGTTCGGAGTGTGGATTGCCTGTGACTGACTGTATTCGTCGTCTGACTGCATGCACTGAGCCGTGACGTCCGTACTGTAGTACACCGTATACAGTGTTCGATTTCAGATGCAGCACTAGTTTCTCATCTGTGGCTAGTCTCTGGCATGTGTTGTCAGTCAGCAGGGCAGATCACATCCCTGTAAATCCCCTCAGGTCTTTGGGTTACATTGAATGTATGCCTGCAGCTAATGGGCTTTCTTGTAGTTTGATGGTTTCTTCCTTTGGTTTACCTTGTGTAACCCGCAACCTGCAGTTTCTTGCAGTTTCTCATGCATTCTGGAGTATGGAAGACTTGTCAAAATAATCTTTCTCCTTTTATTGCAACAGGTTTTGTTGTACCATTTTTTTGTTAAACCTACTAATATTTGAACAGTTTTGTTATTTCTTTATGCTGTGTTAACATTTCTTAAAGTCCCCCTGTAGTCAATAATTGTATCCCTTCAGCCTCATCTTTGATCACCAAAATTACATATGTAAAAGTTTTTTCCTTGGAAAAAAAATGTCTCCATGCCTTAAAATATCTTGAATGTAACTCGACACCCTTGCCTCATTTAGTATACGTGAGACTCTATGAATATGCAAATGAGCCCCGCCTCCACTCACTCGCTCAGCTCAGAGATCCACTGGTTGACGATCACACGTTGATCTGATTGGTTACAAGGTAGTTTGTGACGTCAGAAACACCAGCGATTTCAAAGCGTGTGTTTGAGACTGTCTTTGGTTCACTGCAGTTTTAAGGAGGAAATACTCAGCAATGGTGTCGACTTATGAATCTACACATGGTTTGTCTTAAAGCATATTAAAAACACCACATACACATATAAACAACATTAAAAGCTGGATCTTCACCACAGGGGGACTGCAGATGAAATGACTGCAGTTGTCAAATGAGAAGTGTCTCCCACTGTTTTGTAATGAATATGGAAAATATGACTGGCCTTTTCGGATTGGAAACAGATGGTATTCCATGGCTGATGTTCTGCTGGAGCAAAAGATGTTTTGAGGAGAGATGTCCCGATGTCTGAACATGAGACACAGATGCACATGTGCTGTTTCATCTATTCACACTGCAGCCCAAATATCTCAGACAGCACAGACAAGAGCAAGAGAGTGAGAAGAATTAATTAGATATGTCAGATGAAATCATCAACCATCAATCAGATTAACTTAAATGGGTCCACCGTATCAAATGTTATGTATGTCTTCTATATCTCATGTTCTTTATTCCTTAATATAGAGTCTTTTGATGCAAACAAATTTGTGGGTAACACTTTAAAATAACTTTCATATTATGTACTTACGTCAAAAAAAATAAAAAAATACTAATGTGTTAGGTGCAGTGTACTTCTTGTGTTGATGTTCTATTGCAAAACACTCTTACTGCTATTGAGGTGTATATACGGGTAGGTTAGGGACAGGTTAGGTGGGATGGGTAGGTTTAAGGGTGGGTTGAAGATGAGTTTTAAGGGATAAAATGATTGACCACAGGGGGACTTTAAGTGAACCAATCAGTTCTTAACGCTCTGGTACTGTTCGCATATTGGTAAAAAATTACCGTAATTTTTATTTTTATTTTTATTGAAATGATTGTACTATATTTTAGTTTGATAATGTTTTTTTTATTAAATATTTTGTATTTTTCAGGGTATTTTATGGTTATAATCAATTTATTCCGTTTTTGAGCCTGAAAAATAAATGTCCAACTTAATGGTCATAACAAGAATGCCTTTTATTGTCAGAGCCCGGTCCAACACAAGTCGTCTGCCACATCAGACTGGTAAATAAGACTAAATGAACCGCCCCTGTGAAAAATGACTCACCCAGCTCACCACTAAAGTTGATGTGCCAAGTCTGAATATGCAAACTGTGCGAATAACCAATAACATTTTAAATGAGCAGGATACAGGTTTGGAGCAACATGTGGGCGAGTAAATGCTGAATTTTTATTTTTTTTCTTTAAGCACAGACATTTTTTGTTGGTTAAGTGTTAAGACTAGATGACGATAATTGTTGGGGAAAATGTGTGCTCTACCTTTGGGTTTGTAGAGTAAGCACTGTTACAGCATCTTCATTTTCTACACAAGCGTTCAATTCAGCCAGCATTACAGAAGAGATGGATAGAGACGTGAGTCTTAAGAGCAGCGGAGGATGAATCCAACGCCACAGACAGCGTAGGTGTGATCACTATAGTCAAAGAGAGGCTAAAAATAGGCATGTTCTTCTCTTAATGAGTGTTGGGGGGGGGGTATCAGGAATCCCACCTGGCATTGATGCAGGATTTTGATATTTGCTTTCTCATTTAATTATTCATGAAAAGAAGATCATCTTAAAAGAGGAAAGCCAGATGCTGTCATGAATGCCAGATATGTTCACTGTGGAGGAATGCATGCATGCTTCTTACATACAATGAGTCAGTCTAAAGCTCATTATGAGTAAATGCTCCACTTATAATGTGTTAGAATTATGTAAAGTGCTAGCATTATAAGGTGCTGACAACTCTGTGTCGAATACTGCTCCAACAGCTTTCTGTTACATAATGTTTGAGGACAGATCAGGGTAATTCAGCCAACAGATGGATTTCCCTTCATGTGTGGGGATCCATATCAGCCCAACACACACACAAGCAGTCTCTTACACTTCTGAAGGGGGGGGATTGGAATCCACTGCTGCTTCAATGTATATGTAATGATTATAATCAAGGTATTAATCAATATTTTTCCTTCTAAATATCACATGAGTTGAATGACTTCTCTGGAGATTTTATTTTTATATAGAAGTGACCAGTGTGATTACTGTAATGTTATTTTCATGTATTCTTTAATGTCAGTATTTGATATCTGAATGCAGCTTGCTTATTTATCCCGGCTTCCAGAAATGAAATAGGGACATGTTTTGTGTTAAGAAAGGTCTTCAACATGTTAAAACACATAGGGGTCTGAAGTCTATAGTTTAAGGGACCATTTCTCAGTTAAAGCCTTACTTTCCAGTTAGACTAAAATGTAGCTCTTCTTGAGAAAGAACTTGTTATCTTGATGTTTTGAGACGAGACTCCTGTTTATAGTTAGAGCCTGGCCAAATCCAACCTTGGAAAAGATGTGTGTCGGTGTGTGTGTGTTAGTCTTCATGCTTACAGGTTAAGGAACCACTGGCATTATTGGAGATTGACTGAGCTGTTGTTCTGGACATGCTGGCACCCAGCAACCCAAATCTGCGACCTGGAAGGACACGACGTGCCTAACTTCAGGGTCCGAGTGTCAGCTGCATAATCTATGGAGATATGCTTCAGTCTATCTGTATATGCGTGGAAAATTACTATGTTTATCAATTTCTTGGCCAATAAGAATCATTCAGCCTGTAAGCAATGACGTAGCTTAGACCTTGGAAATGGTATAACTGCTGTGATCTGTGTAACTGTAAGCGGAGCGGCCTACGAACTCCTGTGTGAGTCTTGAAGCTGAACTTCTGCTGATGAAACTGCAAACTATCTTCAGTAAAACTTTTCTTCAATTTTTTTATAAATCTGACTCCGGGTCTTCTTTCAAACATCTGGTCCTCGGGTCCTAAACTATTAAACCCTAACACTTCGTAACAACACAGAGTAGTTTGGAGGTGACAGATAAAACCCTTAAAAAGGTGTTTGTGGGAGAAGACTAGTTCACACTGCCTCGACAAACACCAACCGATCCACGACCATTGGAATATAGGCTGTGTTCTGACTGCCAGAAAAAAATCTGATTTCTTGCATATCCAGATGGGTTTTTGAAAGTCTGGACAGCAACAACAACAACAACAAAAAAGACTCGATAGGATGCTTATTTGGAGAGCGAGATGATGCAACTCCATTTGTCCTGCATCTGTCTTAAAGCCTCGTCACATTTCCAAAGACTCTGGACACACACATCTTTTTTGATCACTGATTTGCCTGCAGTCTGAACATATTGGGCCCTATCTTGCACACAGCGCAACTGACTTTGTACACTGACGCATGTTTCATTCCTATTTTGCACCCGACGCACAGCGGACTTTTCCCTCCACAGACGCACGCCGGTAAATTAGGGAATGAACTTGCATTCCCGGGGGGGGGGGGGGGGGGGTTCAGCGGAAAGAGGAGGCATGTTCCGGCGTAAACGTTCCCTGGTGCTATTTTGCAGTTTCAGAAAACAAATCCGCCAAAGACCAGGAGAAACCTAGTCTAAAGTCAGTGGCGCGTTGCGTATGTTATTCATATGCTATTTTAAGGGCGCATGCTTGGCCATAATCAATGTAGCGTTTGCACAACACACACACACTTTGCTTCTCTCATCTACACACAGACGCAGCAGTTTTCATTTTTAGAAAACCATACATTATTGCAAGGAAAAATATTACCACACGAGGGAAATCATTGTTGTGTCCATGAAGATGTGAAAAAATAGGCATAAATCTAGCTTACACATTTACCCAAATTATCATATGCCTGTTTAACCGAAGCTAATCTGTGTGTGTTTCTCCATCCCCAATGTCACTTCTCTGTGTTTTACGGCCCTGACGAGAACGTCGGTCTCCTCGGCTGTGAACCGCTCCTGGCGTGCACTTGGCAAATCCGCCGTTATAATAGTAATCCGCCATGGAACAAGCACGCCTGCTCTTAAAGGGAATGTGAGATGACGCTCTGATTGGTTTATTTCACGTTACGCCCAAACCACACCTATGAGTAATGAAGCTACTTCAGACCAACACATTTTAGATTTGCGTCGCGAGATCCGCTCACAAAGTTACTTGCGTTTCGCGCTTGATACTTGCGTTTCAGATCGTTAAAATAGGGCCCATGATGTGTTTCAGGTAGTGTGAAACAGAATCTTTCTCCATTAATGGCCATTCAAAAGTAGGCGAATATTCTGACCAAAAAGTTTTTTTTGTTTTTTTTGCTATCACCATATAAATCACCCCTATTTCATAGATGTTTCACGAGCACCCAAATTAATAACAGCATGAAATAGATCATGAGATGATTGTTGGAGTTCTTGGAGCGATTAGTCACATCTGGCATCTGAGCAATGAGATGCTAACGGATCCGTCACTCCAGGTTTTTGGAAAAGACAGCAATTGTCTTAAAAAGCATATTAAAAACC
Organism: Rutilus rutilus; assembly: GCF_951802725.1. Lineage (NCBI taxonomy): Eukaryota > Metazoa > Chordata > Actinopteri > Cypriniformes > Leuciscidae > Rutilus > Rutilus rutilus. Next base: position 37,166,739 of record NC_140220.1, read on the forward strand.
CCACATAGACATATAAATAACATTAAAAGTTGGACTTTCACCACAGGGGGACTTTAAAGGCTTTTTGGGGAACAAAAAAAAAACTGGATCTTCTATGGCATCGCTGTGAGAAAAGAAAAGAAAAACATTATAGAAGCTTTATTTTCAACAGTGTTTAGAGCTATAGTTATGATTATAGTACTCGTCCTTGGAGTGAACAGCCCCTTATAGTCTGTGTGTACTGTCCTCACCTGAAATGCTGAAAAAACACATGAACACAGCAGGAATATGTATTACACTACACAAGCTCCCAGCTGCCTACGCTCTGCTTGAATAAAACATTCATCAGACTATGATGCAGGCTATGAGATCTTGTTCATGAGCAGAATTCAGCGATGCCTTCATGGATGCCAAAACACTAATGTCAAACTCCTGTTTATTCCATCTAGTTTAAGGGTAGGGACACCGGGCCTGTGCTGAAAAGCAAAGAAAACTCATCCCGGATGTGCAGTTTTCCTCCTGGGATAGCAGGCATGTACTAATGTTTGAAGAGAGGACAAAACATGTCATGTTAACAGCATTAAACCAGCAGGTTTATTAGATGCAGGTCTCCCTCTCAAAGACTGTAAAACAATCCTTTATTTTCTAAACCGCTCATTGTTTCCCTGTGTCAATCAAATAAAGGAGAGCTAGAGAAGAGAGTGGCAGGAAGACACACACACACACACACACACAGGCAATAACAGTCATTTGTAATTGAAATCTGAACTGTTAATGGTCGGAGCTGACAGCCTCATGGGTATTTCACTTTGCTGCCTGTCAGTTCTCTGTACTGTTTGTCACTGTTTCCGGGTCCAAACGCTCCTTTAGATCCCAAAAGCAAGCAATGAGTGTTGCTAATATACAGTGCCTGTAGAAAATCATCATTCCCCTTTCAAATAGTTACAGCCTGAAATCAAAGCTTTTCCAGCTTTATTTACAAACTTTGCCTTACAACATCAAACTAATGAAAGAAAAAGTCAACAGTTATGAAAGTTAATAGAAAACTGAAAAAGAATAACTGGATTGTAAAAGTCATCTGATTTAATACACCGAAGAGCCACCTTTTGCTTTAATTGCAGCCATTGATCTTTTTGGATATGTCTGTGTGCACACCTAGATTGGGGAATATTTGTCCATTCTTCCTTGCAGAATTGCTCAAGTTCAGTCTAATTCTGTGGTGAGCAGCAATGGACTGCTCTCTTCAAGTCTTCAAGACAGATTTTCTATCAGATTTAAGTCAGTGCTTGGCCACTCAAGGACATTCACCTTCCTATCCTGAAGCCATTGCGTTGTTCTTTTGGAGGTATGTTTAGGATCATTGTCGTGTTGGGTTTTCCTCAAGAATCTGGATGTACTTGGCAACATCTATTTTCCCTTTAAAGGGGTGGTTGAATATGATTTCACTTTTCTAACTTTAGTTAGTGTGTAATGTTGCTGTTTGAGCATAAACAACATCTGCAAAGTTACGACGCTCAAAGTTCAAAGCAAAGGGAGATATTTGCTTTTAAAGAAATCGCTTTTTAAGGACTACAACAAACGGCTGGTAGAGACTACACAAGCTTTTTCCCGGGTTAGTGACATCACTAACCCTATAATTTACATAAACCCCGCCCCCTGAACGTGATTTATAGATTAGCATTACAGAATATGCTAATCAATGACTAGAAGATAACTACACATCAGCTACATAAATTCATCAACTAACCATTCAGAAATGTCCTGTTGCTTCTTGTTGTCACTTCTTCTCGAGTCTCTCCATCTTTCTGACTTCGGTTTGAACATAAAAGGCTAAAAGTTTTTGAAATTTCCAGTGCATGTGTGTGTGAGGTAAAATGACATGAGCTCTTGAAGCTCCGCCCCCTGTGCCGGGAGCAGCAGCTCATTTGCATTTAAAGGGACAGACACAAAACGGTGCGTTTTTGCTCACCCTCAAAAAGTGACAACTTTAACATGCTATATAAAAATATCTGTGGGGTATTTTGTGCTGAAACTTCACATACACACTCTGGGGACATCAGAGACTTATTTTACATCTTGTGAAAAGCGCATTATACCACCCTTTTAATTTCTGACCAATCGCCCAGTCCCCGCTAAAGAGAAACACCCCCACAGCATAACATGCTTCACAGTGGGTATGGTGTGTTTTGGGTGGTGGGCTGTGTTTGGTTTTTGGAGTTCAGTGCAAAAAGGTCAATTTTGGTCTCATCAGACATTCGCACCTTTTGCCAGATTCTTACAGGTGTGTTTTTGCATAGCGCAAACAAGACTGAGTGTGGCACTTTTCAGGAAAGGCTACTAAATAATTACTAATTACAACATTAACGTGTCTGCGAATGTTACTCTTCTTTTACTCTCAACATGGTCATTAAATGCATCACTTACACAAACACTTAACTCAATTGTTACCTATAGTCACCATGCTGGAGCTACTAGTGATCTGGACCATTATTTTAAAGTGAAAAACATATTTTCCACTTTAAAATAATGGTCCAGATCACTAGTACTCCTTGAAGAGTGACTAGGTACCACTTGAGTATGATGCATTTTAGGACTATATTCAGAGAAAACATTATGACTGATTACGACTCAGACACATGATAATGTTCTTTATAATTTGTCAGTTAGTTAATAGTTCTTAATGAGGCTAATCTCATTAACTAATTATTGATTACCTAATAAGGAACTATCTCCTATCCTAATTTTATATTACTTACTGATTAGTTAAGCTTGTTTCTATAGTTAATAGTAGCTGAAGTGTTAATGTAGTACTACTCCTTAGTCCTGCATTACTTATTAATGACGGACCATTATTCTAAAGTGTTAACGCTTGTGAGATCGTTGACACGTACATCAGTGTCCTTCAAAGTCCTTTAAAGTTGCCTTGGGCCTCTTGATAGCTTCTCTTATCAATGTCCTCCTGGCTCGGTCATCCGGTTTGGACGAACGGCCTGATCTAGGCAATGTGTTGGTGGTGTCATACGCTTTCCACTTCCTGATGCTCTGAACAGCACTCAGAGATAAAGCCTTTGAAGTGTTTTTGTAGCCTTCTCCTAACTTGTGCCTTTCTTCAACTTTATCCCAGAGGCCTTTTGAAAACACTTTCCGAACCATGGTGAATTCTTTGCAGTTCCATCTTCAAGAAACAGCTGGTTTTATTCTGAAGTAATCAAAACCACTACAATTGATGTCAGGTGGGGTCATTAGCCTGGTGTTTGATCTGGAAGTTGATTGGTTGCACCTGAGCATGTTTATAATGGTATTAGGGTACGTCTACACGACAACAATATACTTAAAACGGAGACTTTTTTCCTTTGAGTTTCCCGCGCACAGACGACGCCATTGTCAAAACGATCCCCATTCACACGGATCCGCGAAAACGACTAAAAACGCTGTTTTCTGCTGCCAGGCCACTAGATGGCGATGAAACAGTACAGACTAAACCCGTTCGCATGTGTATGATGTCATTGTCTTCAGAGATTCGCGTTTTTGTTGTTTACACGGAGACCATTTTCAAAATATTGAGGTTTCAGGCACCCAAAACGCCGTTGTTGTGTAAACGAACAGCCAAAACGCATAAAAAGTTTTACGTTTTTACCGTTGAAAACGGTGTCGTGTAAACAGCCCCTAAGGGACTTAGACTATATCATACTTTACCAAACTAGGTATTTCACTAATTAATTTGTAATAATCCTACAGAATGTTTTAAAATGCTATTTTTACTTTGATTATGAGGGTTATAATGCATACAAACAACTCAAACAAAGTTGGACATAATTTATTTTATTTTCCAGGGTGTAATGTGACAAAAGGTAAAGATTTTCACAGGACATGATGACTTCCTATAGACACTGTACACTCGAGTGCGGTGTGATGATCCTGACCTTTATCTCCACAGTGAAATCTCACACAGCCAGACAGGGATTCATTCCCATAAACGGCTGGCGAGATACGCCACAATTTAACAAGCAGATAACAAACATCAAAACATAAATCTTTAAAAGCTGTTAATGAAGTAGAGACATATTTGATCACCACAAAAGGGTGTAAAATAAGAAATTTTAAGAGAAAATATCATGTCATCATTAAAGCCCTTGTTAGAGAGTGAGAGACAGAAAGAGCGACGAGAGAGATTGTATATTCATGTGTGTGTGTGTGTGTGTGTGTGTGTGTGTGTGTGTGTGAGAGAAAAGGCCTTGTGAACTCGGCTATGCACAGCATAAACACAGGAAACCACACAGATGCCGACATCTGTAGGCTTTTAGATAAAGGATTTTAGTATGTTAACTCTTTAACCGCCATGTGGAGGAGAAAACACTTCCCAAGGAAAGAACAGATTGTGTAAATTTTACTGAAAATAAAGAAATAGTAATGAATCTAAATATAAGTCAGTAATTGAATTTCTCAAAGATTAAAAGAAAGAAGTGAATGTGTGAGTGTTCCTTCAGCAGAACTACTCTGACCTCTTAAAGGGATAGTTCATCCAAAAATGAAAATTATCCCATGGTTTACTCACCCTCAAGCCATCCTAGGTGTATATGACATTCTTCTTTCAGACGAACACAATCGGAGTTATATCAAAAAATGTCCTGGCTCTTCTAAGCTTTATTATGGGAGTGAACGGAGATTTTGAAGCCCAAAAAAGTGCATCCATCCATCATAAAAGTAATCCATCCATACGACTCCAGGGGGTTAAAGGCAGGGTAGGTAGGATTTATTAAAAATTAAAGATCCAAATTTGTTAAAACTTTCTATATATATCAATACATAATTAAAATGTAAGAACTCTGAAAAAAAGAGTATAAAAATCAAGTGACTCTAGACCGTTTAATCTGTATTAAACACAGCTCATTATTTCGATTAGGGACGAATCAAAGGATTGGCTTAGGCGACTGTCACTCTCTCGCAACCATGGCAACCACCCTTTTGCCACACAGCACCTGCCCACTTGCGCGCGACCGTTTGATTTGAGGAGATTGAGAGGCACGGAACCTGATCACACCTCCGTCCAGTAGATGGCGGTAATGCACTATGTTTGCAAGCTGCCAATAAAATCTATCGAAGAAGAAGAAGAAGGCACTGAACCTAGGAATACCAAAACAATGGCAGAGAAAGAGCAATCTAAATTTACAGTACCGGCATATGCAGTTAGTGAAGGCAAACCAGGCAAAAAAATGCCCCTTCCTCTCAGGTAAATAATGCGTCCTCTAGCTCAGCGGTCGGAGTCGCGCGTTCATGTGTTTTGGGGGCGTGGCTTTGGAAGAAGCACAGAAATGAGGGGGTGGAGTGAATGGAAATAATGAGATGTCTTTAAAACAGTCGTGAGAGGTCTACAGACACTCGATTTTGATACTTTCTTTTTCAGAGTACTTACATTTTAATTATGTATTGTTATGTACATAAAGTTTAAACAAATTTGAAAAATAAAATTTTTAGACCATTTCTACCTACCCTGCCTTTAATAAAGGCCTTCTGAAGCGAAGCATTGTGTTTGTTTAAGAAAAATATCCCTATTTATAACTTTATAACTTTATAAACTATAATAACTAGCTTTGTGTTCGTCTGAAAGAAGAAAGTCATATACACCTAGGATGGCTTGAGGGTATCATGGGATAATTTAATTTTTTGGGTGAACTATCCCTTTAACATTTAATTTGAACTATCCCTTTTTGTCTCACATAATAATGGTGACTGAGTGCATCTGGACGCATCAGTGAATGGTGAGATTTTCTGCTAAATAAAAAGATCCTGCCAGAAGTATAGAATGGGATATTTACTTTATTAACTTTACACAATTTACTTTAATAAATTGTTTTGTATTATGTTTCGTCTGTATCATCTCAGAGAGCTTTTATGAGGGTTTACGCATGTGCAGTAAGGTCAATTTAGAGTTTATGGATGAGCAACTTTTGGAAAACGCTTGAAAACGCAAGTGTGGACGGAGAGCGTGTTCAAATGAAAAGGCTGTTTTCCATTTTAATGTAGACATAGCCTTAGGCTAATAGGAACATTTTCTAAAAAGTGCATGTGCAACATTAGTACAACATTAGTCATCATGAAAAGGAAGTTGCGCTGGTCTCCTATTGTGCCATATATCCAAGTGAAACGCTTCTGGAACAAGAACTAATGTAGGGCGGGGCTTAATTTAATCTGTGGGGAATTTATTGGATGGTTAAATGGTTGTGGTTTTCTATTGGTGGACCTCATGTGATTGACAGGTTGCCCCGCCCTCGTCATCAGAGAAGAGATGTTGCAAGAGGGAGGGGAAGTTATTCTGATTCAAGATTATTATGAGACACATGACTTTAAACCAATAATGATGTGCACAGATAAATCATTTAGAAGCCTGCGATATTTCGTTTAAAAAAAAAAAAAAAAAAATCATTGTCTATTTTGATTTCATTGTGCATGGGGTAATTTGCAGTAAATTAAATATGAGTTGTTGGACCCAAATAGTGGCGTGTAATTGATTCGGCTCATGTCATCAAAATCTCACTCCAGCTCAAAGTTAGAAACCCAGTCACTGTCTGCACAGTCTCTCAGCCTCAGACGTCACGCCCACACTCCGTTCACTGAACGTGTTGAAAGTCTGGCTGCGCGAGAATACTGTCTATATTTCAAATGCACAAAGTGCATCTTCTTTAATAAGAGATGCACACATTGAGAGATTGTAATGACAGCAGCTGTGGTTGTTTAAACACCCTTCACGTGTATCCTAGGCTACAGAAATATTTACATCCAAGAAATGATCGTGTCGGTGTTGGTTTGGGGTAACATACTGTGTTTGTTAGTTGTTGTTTTTTTCAATCCCACGCAAATTATTAAAATTCGCACTCTCTCTCTCGTTCTCTCTCTCCCTCTGTCAGTGTGCGTCATCTGGAATGGCGTCACGTGGGAGTACAAAAGCCAACGCTCGCGCTCTGCCCCTTACAAACGATTCGCTCCTCGGGACCGCGCCTCTGAGGAGATACTTCACAAAGAACACTAGCGTTTATTATTTACTAAAATAATGCATCCAAATATGAGTGACTTTTATCGACACGAACTCGTCTGTTTGATAGGAGTATTCAAACATCTGAGTGAAATCACGGATATCACGCTCGCCTTTGAACTGTTTATTGTGGATTTATAGACGAGGAAAGACGTTCGACTGGGGAGCTGAAAGAAAAAAGGAAGGAGAGAAAGAAAGACGAACTTATTTCGGTTTTAGATATTCTCATTCTGACCACATTTTTTTGCTTAAGAATCGTGAAGTTTGTCTCGAGCGCGTATCCAGCTGCTGGCGCGCGCTGGGCTGAGATGGAGAGGACGCGCGCGCTCAGATGGAAGTTTTCTCTCCAAACATCCAAACAGAGAGAATCCGATGGACTGAATAATGAAACTACAAAAAAACAGCTTTTAAAGCAAAGTATTAGTTAAATTATCCTCTACGGTGGAGTGGAAATATGATGGTGATGATCGTGAGATCTACTTGTGCGTAATGGACACATAACATCAGGAGGAGGATCTCAGCATACAGGTGTGTATTATTGGTCAGTAAACATAAGTGTCAGGGTTTATTACTGAATCGTAAATCAGTACAAATATATGGATCTGGTGGTCGTTTTGGGGTCGGTTTTTATGGATGTTTTATGGATGTAATGTTCGTCATTACGCGTAGACTTCAAATGTATTTCTTCACGTCTCACAAGTATTTTTCTGTATTAACATTTGAGTGGTTCTGTTTATGTGCATGATGCGATAAAGGAAATGTTCAGCAGGTTTGTTAAAGGTTAGTATATCTATCCATCAGACAGATGAGCAGATGAACACAAGACCAATATTGGAGAGCATATGATCATTGGGCTGGAGAGGACTTTATTACTTCTGCCACCCCCACACACACTCACTCACACACACACATACTCTCTCTCACACACACACACACACACACACATAGACACATTCACACACACACACACACACACACATAGACACATTCACACACACACACACACACACACACACACACACACACACACACACACACACACACACACACACACACACACTCAAAACACACTCTCTCTCTCTCTCTCTCTCTCTCTCACACACACACACACACACACACACACACACACACACACACACACACACTCTCTCTCTCTCTCACACACACACACACACACACACACACACACACACACACACACTCTCTCTCTCTCACACACACCCACTGATCTGTTTATGAACAACAGATGATCGTGGGCACCATCAAGACAATCTCTCAATATATTATTGATTCTAACTCACAACAAGATAATAAAAGAAAAATATACACTTACAGTATAATTATACATTACACATATACATGTATGAATACATTTAGCTTACATATTACAGTTTTTTGTAAACATTTTACACACTAAAAGTGGTACTTGAGGCTCACTCAGTGGAACCATTCACTAATGTATCTAATCTTCAGACCAAGTCTGCAAAACTACAAGCACATTATCTGCTTTACACAAATTGGCAAAATGCTTAACACAGTTCTCTACATTAGACAGATCATTCAAAACGAACAGCTCTTGTGTTTCATTTAGAAAACACTACCAATTAAATTACACAATCATTTCCCGATTGCCTACATCCAATGATCTTGTGTGAAAACACTTACATAAATTGATCACTTAGGATGTTTTCACATATAGTTCCTTTTAAAAGAACCAAACCCACTTCACTTAAAGTTAACCAGAAAGGGAACTAGCTGCATGTGACCGCAGACCCTTTCTTGTTCACACCAGAACCTCAAAAGAACTCCGATCCCAGCTTTCTGTGCATTTTGCATGGCACGAATATTGGCATTTTTTTCCACAAAGTAAGAGAGACAAAAGAGAAAGGTCTAACACTTTTCAGGTACAGAAATACTACAGAAACTGAATAAAGTAATCAAATGTAAAATAACACTGGATGGGGCGATATGGCAAAAAAAAAATCGAATATCTGTATGTTTTTGTTGAATGGCGATATACGGTATATAATCTCTGTATTTTCTACGTTTTTTGACTTGAATAAAAAATTATCTGTATTTATTTTAAAAATATATATTTCACAATCTGCCCAATGTTGTCCTACAAACAATGTTCATATTGAAGGCTATGAAAACCAATATGGTGAATGTAACCATATAGGTTCTGGTATGCATTATGTGCAAAAAAAGGGTTACAATCACATTATATTCTAACACATTCAAATCTAAAAAACTAAAATAATGATTTTATTTATAAATTCACTAAACTAAAAATGAAAATAAATACAAACAAAAGCACAGACTAATTAACCTACATTTTATTACCCCATTACAAAAGTAACTTTAGAGTTACCGCTATCATAGAAATACACTTAATTGTAAGTTGTGGCATATTTATTGTCCAACAAAAAATATTTTAGCAATATGTATATTTTAGTCAGAATTATTGCACTCCTATTCTATAGCGCCCCGTCTGGCACACATGCGCATGGCGGCGCTCATTCACGGAAATCTGTGAAGTTTAGCGGAGATTCAAAGCAGCTTTACAATAGTAACAATTAACAAATTCAAATTCAAAGTCAATAGTGTCATTATACAGCTCAAGTCAGTTCAGTGTTGATTCAGTTCAGTTCCATTACTGTGTAAAATTCATACATTTTGCATACATACTGTATACAGTGTATTTGTGCTCATACATGTACGTTTGACAAACTCCTGTACACGCCACTGCACACGAACAAGCAAAAACAAAAATTTTCTTGCAAGAGATGTGTGACGTTTTGCATGTTGTGTTCAAGTTTTGTGGTTGCGTGTGTAGTTTCTAGAAATGGGGCCATAGTTTAAGAAATTGTAAAAAAAAAAAAAAACACTGTAAAGGTGCTAGGCCTATATGTAGAATTCAGAAACGTCTAGGTTACTAATGTAACTCCCATTCCCACGTTAATCGACAGTGACTGACAAATTGGGGTGTTGCCTGAGAGCCCAATCACCTTGAAGTGGTAACAGAACGAGCCAATGCATGTTGGCTCGTGAGATTTGCATCGCAAACCGCATCCCCGTTTCCGGGTGTATAAGGGCTTGCGTGCAATACTCACATCAAGCTTTCGCTTCGGAGCCGAGACGGTGTCCTGGCTGTCAGCGAAGGCACAGGAGTTGTGGCGACGGGTATTAATGTCATTAGTAACCTAGACGTTCCCTATCAGTCAGTCACGTTCGATGTTAATCGTCAGTGACTAACGAATTAGGATCCCTATGGAAGTCGCCACAACTACTAGCTCCTTCTAGCGCTCTGAGTTTGCCGGCTGGGGCAGAGAAGAGGACTGCTTAATCACAAAGATTGTCAGTCACTGAGTTCCTTTCACCCTTTACAGTGAGACTGTTGGATAACACTGAGAAAGCTTGCCTATTCCAGTTTCGGAAAGGGATGCTGCGGAGGCCACATCGTGCCCAAGCCTTTTTTCTTCTGCTGTCCTCCATAGCAGACAAAGAGCTGTTGCAAAGCCCTGAAACTTTGTGCGTGGTCCACGTACAACACAGGGCATGAACGGGACACAGGTAATGAACGGGGCAGCGCTTGCTAGTTCACCACCTGGTCCCTGAAAGGATTGGTGGGAACTTTGGGCACGTATCACGTCACCCCGAGACCCCGGCCTGAATTCCAGGCCAGTGGAGCCAGGAGGGCTATCTTAAGGGACAGGATTTTAATCTCCACTGACTGCAAAGGCTCAATGGGTGCTCTCTGTAAGTGCATCAGGACCACGGCGAGGTCCCAAGAGGGAATGAGGGATGGCAGAGGGGGATTCAACCTCCTGCCGCTTCTCAGGAACCTGACTACCAAGTATTGTTTCCCTACAGACTTGCCTCGTAGAGGGAGCTCTTGCTGAAGTGATAGTGTCTACTACCGCTGGGGGTAGGTCACTTAAACCCTCCGCGTTCCATCCAGAGACCCCACTTGGAGGTTCTAGAGATCTGGACGCGGGTGCCAGATGGTGCCCCGTCCCTGAGAAAGCAGGTCCTTCCTCAGTGGATTCCACCAGGGAGGGGCTGTCGAGAGGAGCATGAGTTCTGGGAACCAGGTCCGTGTAGGCCAGTAAGACGCAACCATCAAGACCTGCTCCTTGTTCTCCTTGACCTTGCACAGGGTCTGTGCGAGTAGGCTCAGGGGGGAAACACATATTTGCGTAGGCCTGGGGGCCAGCTGTGTGCCAGTGCATCTGTGCTGGGGGTCCCCCCTGAGTGAGTCCAAATTGGTCGCATATCAGCTGGACTGTCCGGGGGTTGGGGTCACCACTCTTCCCTGGACGTATGCTGTCGTGAGAGCTCTCTGGCTGCACGATTGAGGTCGCCTGGGATGTGAAATGCATAAAGCAACCTGAGGCACTTCTGACTCCAAGGCGCAAGAGGCAAGGCGCTGCGTTGCCCACTGTCAACCCACTGTCAACCCACACTTCTTGTAACCCAGAGATTGAGGAATTTGCTCATTTGCTGAGATTTTGGGTACCACTGGCTGTGAGACCAGCGGCGGAACAGAAACAAACTGAAACAAAGGATTCTCCGCCCGGCCCTCCACCAGGTGAATTTGATTTGATTTGATTTATTTAATTATATAAAAAATGCCTTACACATGAAACAAAAAGGCATCAAATACAATCGAGGATAAAAACACAATAAAGTCCAGGACTTATTTCCATTGTGGTGCTCAACACATAATATCAGGACAAGACACTTACAGACATAAAAACATTTTTCTTAAATAAATAAAAATAAAAACGGTAACTGGCCCCTGGTTCTATTCCGCTACCCTCTCTAGTAACCAGTCCTTGATTCTCTTTTTAAAAGAGATTCATGCTGGAAATGACTTTAATTTGCCGGTCTAACTTGTTCCACTAAACTGCCCCTATATAGGCAAAGGTTTCTTTCCCTAACACTGTCTTGCCACTTGCCACGAGTGTAAATATTATTATATTATTATATTATTATATATATTATATCTAGGCTAGAGAAATGTCTGTTTCAGGGTTCAATGCACAGTCTCTTTGGTCTAAATTTCTACGCTTTCCTTTTTTTAAACAGTTTTTAGCATGAAATGAAAATTGACGCTATTTACTTTCTTAATCCACCATTTTCCTCACTTCTCCGGCAGCATTACGGCGACAGGCTTCCTTTTGGATTCCGATTAGTTTTTGTAATCATTGAGACATTGTTACTAACGATAGCGAGCAGTGGAAGCTAGCGGGTGTCATTACAGCCACAGAAAGCTCAGGGCCTTTGTGAAGTGTCTCACCCTGAGATGGCCCTTACGAAACTACTCAAATGTCACATTACTACAACAAGGCCAAACCAAGAACTCACTGGCAGTTAGTATGCTGAATGCGATTGTGTTTTTCAGTGCAATCATTTTGTACAGCTCTGTCTTATTTTCATCACTTTCTTGTGGTATAGCTTGACAAGAAGCCTGCTTTTATAGTATTTTGGTGGAAAACTGCTTCTCATTACAAAACTGGTGAAATGCTATAGCTTTATATTCACGAAAATGTTATACATTTTAAAATAAACTGAATTTGGTGCACTTTAAAAGCGATCCAAAATCAGAGCGCCTGCAAAGTGTTTACTGAGAACTGAGTCACTCAAAACACATTATTGTGAGGTTTATTGTCACTTTACAACACACAGCTTCATTGGGTGAAAACCGTTTCATGTTGGGTTTGAATGTGATAGACCAATGTAAATGCTAAATTAAACTGGTTTGATTAGGGTTTGATTAAACTCTGCAGGACGGTAGATCACCAGGAGACCTATGTTTCAAAATATTGATTTCTGACCATGATTAAGATGCATTTTGACAAATGCACAACTATGACAGCTTTGCAATATTTCACCTGACCAGCAGAGGAATTTATGGAGTTCATTCATCTTTATACTCTTTTAAACTGTAAAGTGTCATATTTTTCTTTCATATTTGCATGCTGGAAAAACACATGCTGCTCCCGTGGCGCTGACGCTGAAACACGCATTAAAAGCAACAGAGAGTAATGCCACCTTGCAGGAATGTGGAATTAAAATGTGAACTTTGACACTCAAATGTAAGAGATGGAAGGATGATTTTCCCGTTTTTTGTTAGATGTTGATACATTTAAATTATTATTTAAAATATTTGGGTATTTGGTTTAATTTAGCATTTTCTTGTCAACTAAATTAGTAAAAATAAGAATAGTTAAAAATTAACTTTAATTAAATGTTTTATATTACGGTATGCATTTTTGAAGCTGTGCTGTGTGTTGTAAAGGGAAGACGTGGCTCATAATGAAGTGTTTTGAGTGACACTTTAAACTTTGCAGGTGCTTTAAAAATGCACCAAATTTTATTTTAAAATGAATAATATAGGTTTGTTGAAAAAAAAAAACTTTTGTTAAAGCACGTTTGTTGACAGCTAGATTTGTGGTTTTCAATAGACAGTACAACACAGTGCTGTTTGGATTATATCTTTTCGACGCACCCTCTTGTGGAGGGTTGATTTACAAACCGGGTGCTCGCTGACCTACTGCAATAGCCAGGATTTCCACTGTCTTGAAAAAACTGGATATATGACGACGTCTAATTTTCTAAATCTGATTTCTAGAACTGGAAAAGTCATGTAAATTAATCAAAATCATATAATTATTTGGCCATTTTTATAATGAATACATTTGTCTAGTTTTGCCAAGGTCTGGAATATTTTGTCAGGGAAAAATCCTTAATGCCGGGCAAAAGGGCAACTGCAGTATACACCATTTTGTCAAAAGTCCCCATGAAATCAGATTTTTTGGGCTTTTAGTATGAATATGTTAGCCTTAAGGTTATCTATAAGCTAGTGTGCTCCAAAACAATGACAACATTTGCATTTAGAAGAAATAAGTGTTCAAAACTTACAGTCTCTCACTTCCGCCAATATGGATCAATGATTTTGATGACCTTAGGTTCTCATCAGATTTTCCGTCCAATCAAATGCTCTCTAGAATCTAAAGCTCCTCCCCCTACCTTATAAATAGACTCTGAATCTGCGGCTGAATTCGGTCATTTGTTCACACATTTACTATTTTCTGCATTGTAAATGGCACATAGTGCACTATATAGGGGATAGAGGATATGCTTTCCGGGGCGAATGAAGTCTGGTTTTGCATTGTGTGTGTGTGTGTGTGTGTGTGTGACACGTGAACCTCCTCAGCGTGCACACAGTCTGCTCCAGTCCAGAGACGATAGCACAGAGCAGATCACAGCGCCAGTCGCCGCAGACCAGTAAACGTATCGGACCCATTTGAATTCTGCACAGAATGCTATATTTTAAAGGTGCTCTAAGCGATGTCACGCGTTTTTTAGGCCAAAACATTTTTTGTCACGTACAGCAAACATCTCCTCACTATCCGCTAGCTGCCGGTCCCCTGAACACACTGGAAAAAAACGCGGTCTCTGTAGACAGCCCAGGCTCCACAAACGGCAAGAAAAACAAACTGGCCCAGCCTGGACCACGAAACATAACAAACAGTGTTCCAGCCAATAACGACAAGAATGATGTGGGGGTGGGGGTGGGGGGTTAGTGCGCATGCACATGAAGGGGTGTGTGTGGAGTGGAGGAGAGAGAAGCATGAAGAGGGAAGTTAGCTAGAGGAAAGATGTCCTAGACAACGACAACGACTAACGGGATGAGGAGGAGGGAGGGTCGAGCTAGCCTCCGTTTTGTTTGACAATACTTTGAACGTCAACAAGAAGTGACGTCACCCAACATCGAGAAGAAGAGAATGTGAATTCTTCGTGGAGGAGAGGATAAGGTTGAAAAATATTGGTCTTACCCCATACTTATTGGAGGTTACTGTGGAGAAGAGGATAAGGTTGAAACTAAAAATTGTCTTGCTTTTTGAAGGCCATTCACTACACAATTTTTTTTAAAGGACTCAGAAGCTCTTTCAGTGAGCGACTGGTAATGCCTCGGTGCTCTAGAGAGCGAATGAGAAGGTCTTTTGTTCCTGTTAATTGTTAAACATTATTTTTACAGTTTTTGTATTCTGCACTTTTGAATTGTGAAACTGAATCTTTTTCTAATCATGTCTCACTGGTTCTTAATCAGGTTTTAATTGTCTCTTAATGCAGAGTTATTTATCTGTCTGTTAGTTGTGTGTTGTGTTTGTTGGCTGTATGGTCTAAGTTGGTGGCAAACCAGTTTCCCTATCGGGAAAGTTTTTCTAATCTAATTCTAATCTAATCTAATAGGCCCCGCCCTGTCTTAAATCAATACCTATGTTGTGAGCACTGATTGTTATACAAGGTGAAATGAGAAAAGTGGAATAATAAGATAGAATGACCAGACTCCATGTATGTATTTCCGGTGTATTACATGAAGTTATACTTGTATGAGATATACAGTACCAGTCAAAAGTTTGGAAACATTACTATTTTTAATGTTTTTGAAAGAAGTCTCTTATGCTCATCAAGCCTGCAGTTAAAAAAATAAATAAATAAATAAAAACAGTAATATTATGAAATATTATTACAATTTAAAATAATGGTTCTCTTTTTTAATATATTTTAAAATGTAATTTATTTTTGTGATGCAAAGCTGAATTTTCATCAGCAAGTACTCCAGTCTTTGGTGTCTTATGATCCTTCAGAAATCATTCTAATATGATGATTTGATACTCAGTTATTATCAATGATGGAAACAGTTGTGCTGTTTAATATATATTTTTGGAATACTTTTTTCAGGATTCATTGATGAGTAAAACGTTAACAGCATTTATTCATAAAAACAGCATTTATTCAAAATAAAAACATTTCTAACAATATAAATCGTTACCATCACCTTTTATCAATTTAACGCATCCTTGTTGAATTAAAGTACTAATTTCTTTTAAAAAAAAATAGTTATTGTTCCCAAACTTTTGAACGGTAGTGTATATTGTTACAAAAGATTTCTATTCTAAATAAATACAGTTCTTTTAAACTTTTTATTCATCAAATAATCCTGAAAAAAGTATCTCAGGTTATAAAAAAATATTAAGCAGCACAACTGTTTCCCACATTGATCATAAATCATCATATTAGAATGATTTCTGAAGGATCATAAGACACCAAAGACTGGAGTACTTGCTGATGAAAATTCAGCTTTGCATCACAAAAAGTATATTAAAAAAGAGAACCATTATTTTAAATTGTAATAATATTTCATAATATTACTGTGTTTGTTTTTTGTTTTTGTTTTTTTAACTGCAGGCTTGATGAGCATAAGAGACTTCTTGCAAAAACATTAAAAATAGTAGTGTTCCCAAACTTTTGACTGGTACTGTATATATTTTTATACAAGATAAACATACATTCACATGATAAAGGTACTGCATGAAATCCATCCTAATTCAGTAAATCTGAAACAGGGAGTGTGTGTGTGTGTGTGTGTGTGTGTGTGTGTGTGTGTGTGTGTGTGTGTGTGTGTGTGTGTGTGTGTGTGTGTGTGTGTGTGTGTGTGTAAATCTGTGGAGAGCAGGATTTCAGCAAAAACTGTTGCTTGGGTGTAACATCTCCTACCAAAATCGAGTTTCAGATCAACTAGTGGGATGTTGCCTGTTATTAGCACTTCGTGAAATGCTCCTAAACCAGCTGTCTTGTATCACAGTTCCTCTCTAGCTTTACTGAAAACCAATGCCTAAAATAAAATATCGATGAAGAGATAATGATAATTGTGAATGTCTTTTGGATCACATGTTTGATGATTAGATGTTTGAAGCTGCTGATAAACTCACAGGCAATTAGAAATGGCTCACTGAGAGTTAAGCATTCTTTAGAGGAAAGTACCCGTTTCCAGACTGTAGCCGACAACACAAGACTGTTGGCTATATGATCACATAATGTGTGCTTTTGTTCTAATATTTGCTTATATAATCTCCACCTCTTCTATCCCCAAGCTTCCAACTCTGTTAACATTTTATTTTCACAGCTTTGTTGCCTTTTGGCAGAATAACTTTGTGTATGTATTGCACCACTCGCCTTGTGTCGTACACCAACAATCATTGACTTCACAAGCGTCATACTCTTGAATTATAACTACACCATACTAGGACCAGCTGATTACATGGCCTTGGGCACCACCTGTTTAGTGCTGATTAAAATGAATTTGCACATAATTAGATGTGAAGCTAATAAAGATTCGATGAGATTAAAATACAGTGAAAATGTAATGCGAACAATGGAGATGAAAATCCCAATGTAAGTAGTCAAATACAATGTTTTATCTTTGTCTTGTCTCCTCCCTAATGATTTTAGAGTGGACTGACCATTAGATTTTTATTTTAAGTCATTAATTTATTAGAAGAGGCTGAAAGACATCCCTCTCTTCTCAACCTTCCACCCTTTTCTCTCTTTGCCCCCTGCCACAGATATTTGATGAGTTAAAGAGTCAACATCAGAAGAGAAAAACACCACCAATATCTCTTCCTAAACTCAGAATGAGTGGGTGTGCTCAGAGGGATCACCTTCAACCGAGGGGATCTTATTTGTTCTGTGTGTTTGACATTAAGCCATCACGTTAGTCATCAATTGCTCTGACTGACTGATCAAAAATGAACACTAGACAAAAGCTTACCTCTTATGCCTGTAAACTCTTTTGGCTTTTTCATTTGATGAAATATGAAAGATAGAGACATGCAGCCAAAAAAGAATGTAATTACTTTTTCAGCAATACAAATATAAATATGTAACAGCATAGCCTGAATATTTTTTACAATCTACAGGCGCAGGTGGCTATTGGCACTGCATGAAATAAGATCCCTTTGTGCTACAGATGTTAATGCTGTATTAAAGAAAGCTACTTGTAGATACAAAACTTTGAAACCAACCAAAGGTAAATCATATATATGACAATGTTCTTACAGGGAAGGCCAAAACATTCCTAATGTCTGCTGGTTTTTGTTAATGCCCATCCACACCAAGAAAGATAACTATAACTATGCCCATAAATAACCCATAGATAGCCGTAGATAACCCATAAAAGATTTACGTTATTTAAAAAATCCACCTCGTTTTATACATATTTTGCACAACGTGGGCACCATTTTAGGTGCGCAGTGCATTCTGTGTCGATGTCATCAAATGGTTGCACTCTGTGAGCTACTGGCGCTACCTGTTGCTATTTTATGCCGCAACACAACTCGGAATATAAAATACTGATACGATGCCACATTGTACGGCTATTGGATGTAATTTTAATCTTAGTCAGTCATCTTCCTAAATCCAGTAGACAAGCCTCCACCCTGGCTCCTCCCACCTTAATCTCCGCCCTGGCTCCTCCCACCTTAATCTCCACCCTGGCTACTCCCACCTTAATCTCCACCCTGGCTCCTCCCACCTTAATCTCCGCCCTGGCTACTCCCACCTTAATCTCCACCCTGGCTCCTCCCACCTTAAGCTCCACCCTGGCTCCTCCCACCTTAATCTCCACCCTGGCTCCTCCCACCTTAATCTCTGACCTGGCTCCTCCCACCTTAATCTCCACCCTGGCTCCTCCCACCTTAATCTCTGCCTTGACCCCTCTTGCCCTCTCTTCCTGCCCTGCGTCCCCCACCTACACCCCTTCCCGCCCTCCTCTGTTGGACTTTGTGTTATTATTGAAGCGTGAGGATGCACCTTCTTGATGGGGGGGATATGTCAGGGTTATGTTCAGTTTTCCTGTGTTTTGTACGTTTCCTTTGTTCTAGTTTTCCCACCAGTGTTAATTAGCGTGTTTGTTGCCTTGCTTACTAATTCAGTTACACCTGAGGTTCGTTTCGTTGATTGTTTTTGTTGTGTGTCTAACAGTTGTTCTGTTCTTGTGCCCTGAGGTTTAGGTTTTTTTAGTTCTTTGTTTAATTAAAACTTTATACTGCTGCACTTAGATCCTTTCCTCACCTTATATTTCAACTGGACTGTGACAATTGAAGCATCTGTGAACATATTGTTAGGTTTTATTTATTTATTGTGATTTAAGCATTTATATGTTTTAATATTCATTTCAATGCATTTATAAATACTGTGATTTAAAGTGTCTTAATGACTCTGAAATAAAATGTTTTAATAAAAGACAATACAGAGCCCCGCTTGAGTAACCACTAACACTGGTCTCTCTCTCATTTATTGTTAAGTTAAGTGTTTCACTTCGTACAGTCCTCCCGACTGCCCAGGACCTGTAACATTTGTTTTTGTTTTCAATTATTTATTTATTTTTTACAAAAACTATACTTGTACCCTGCAGAGAGGAGAGCAATGAGCCTCAGGGATGTGTATAAAACACTTTCACCATTCATATGACAGATACATTTACAATGGGAAACTTCTGTCTGAAAACTGTAATTCACCATCTTTCTTAACAATTATTATGTCTCTCTTTGACCCAATAATTTAGCCTACAGTATACTTGTGAAATTACACATTGTTTTTGGTTTCATGCTAAACATCCTAGTTCACATATAGGGATACTAAACATTTCAGTTTACTTGCTCTTTGCTAGCACTAAGATTGAGATTAGCCATGCTAGTAAATTGATACACAATATCTCTTAGATTTGACAAAATCATTTTTTGTTTAGTTTATTTTGGTCAGCAGACTTGGTCACCCCTTGGCTGTCAAAATCACATTGCCAGACTTGTAAATATGTAGTCATTCTTGACTAATGCTTCAGTGTTTTATTTATAGAATCAAACTTTCATGGAGAGATCTTCTTAAACAAAGCTCCATTATGCTATGATTTGTGTTACATTGTAATATTGATTCATTGTTCTCTTTTTCTTGTGTATCTCATAGTTATGCAGCTATCATGACTTTGTTTTGCTTGCTCTGTGTATAAAGCAAGACAAGGGTAGCATTTAAAAAACTATTGAAAAGATTCACAATAGCCCCAACAGTGCTTCAACCATCATTCAGCAAACAAATTCCCTAACACCTAGAGACGGACTGAGACAGATATCAAAGATAAGACGTTTGAATCAAGTGGGAAGCCTCGAGCTTTACTTAAACACTTGTTTATTTCTTTATTTGCAGGCTTGCATTGTCACAGCAATGATTGCCACGGGTGGGGTGATCACGGGGCTCGCAGCATTGAAAAGACAAGACTCCACCCGCTCTCAGTATCATTTGCCAACCCAGAGCCCAGGCCCTGCTCCTGAGAAGAAATGCACCAAGCGTAAACCTAGAGCTGATGTGGTGGTAGTGAGAGGGAAGATCAGACTGTATTCGGCCTCAGGATTCTTCCTGGTTTTGGGAGTGCTGATCCTCATGGCAGGCATTGCAATGGCTGTTCTTGGATACTGGCCTCATAAGGACCCCCAGAAGGCACCAGAAAGCAAGTTGTCCAGGAACGATACGCAGGTCGGCCAAGAGCAGGTGGGCTCCATTGCGCAATTCTTGGAGAAGCACCTGCATTCCGAGAAGATGAAGATGTTGGGTCCCTTCACTATGGGAATTGGGATTTTTATCTTCATCTGTGCTAATGCCATCTTACATGAGAACAGGGATCGTGAGACAAAGATTATCCACATGAAGGACATGTACTCGACCGTCATAGACATTCACAGCCTGCGGATTAAGGAGCAGAAGTGGACGAATGGGGCCTACATGGGTCCCTACACAGACACAGAGATCCGTTCCTTCGGTCTGGATGGCCAGTTTGCCTCACGGCTCGCAGCAAACACTCTAATGTCCTTCTCCGGTCTGGACGGTGACGTCCGGTTCTCCCACAGGACCAGCTCGGCCGAGGATGACGAGGGTCTAATGAGTGAGGCCCGAGGTGGCTTTGGCCTGTTGTCGCCTACTTACAAGGACCGTTCTGAATGTATCTTTGGGTTCCATGATGAGGGTGGTCGTCGGTGGGAGGACAAGCGTGGCGCGCTCAAGAAATGCCAAACACGCTCCATCGTTTCCTCTTCCATCAGCGCCTTCACGCTGCCCGTCATCAAACTCAACAACTGTGTCATTGATGAGCCTGACATCGATAGCATCACGGAGGACTTCGAGCAGAACAGGGTCCACTCCAGACCTCCGTCATTGGAGTCGTTAACAGTACCTGTTCCCTATGTCGCCAAAGCTTTCAAGCCTCCGGGCGCCCTGCTGCTCCGGAGCAACTCAGCCACCGAATCCCCTACCTCCACATCTTCCCATTCCTCACTGTCTCCTGGGTCCACCAGCGGTAGGTTCCTGTCACCTGGAGCTGCGCGTAAAGACTTCGGCTCCAATAGCTCCCTCCACATTTTGTCAGCCCATTCCAAATCTCTGGATTTAGAGAGAGCGCCCACAATGCTGACTGTCCAGCCCGAACAGAGGAAACACCCTAGTTGGCCCAGATTGGACCGCAGTAATAGTAAAGGATACACTAAACTGGAGGACAAAGAGGACCCTATGGACAGGCTTTTAGTGCCCCCAGTGGCCGTGAAGAAGGACTACACTAAAAAGGAGAAACTTCTTATGATCTCCAGGTCTCACAATAACTTGAGCTTTAAGCATGATGAATTCATGAGCAACTGTCTGAAGAGAGGCACCTCAGAGACCAGATTTTAAAACTGAGCTAGCGTCAAATGTCAATCCATGGGCTTTTGGCCTCCACAGTCCAGCTGCAATATAGAAAACAGTTATTGAAAATTATTTTTTAAAGGCCCTTGAACAGAAAGCTTAAGCACTTAGTTTTGTTCTTCACTGGATTTTCAAAATGATATTTCACCCAGAATTTGAAACACAAAAAAGTGAGCCGTAATGCTAAATAAAAGTATGGGGTAGAGCTAATAATGCAGTAAACAACCGGTTAGTGCAACTTGTTCAAATATGTTTGTATTGTTTTTGTTATCATTCAGACAGGGTCTATTGTCTGTTTGAGTACTACAGTATGTGTGTTGTACCAGCACTGCTAGTTATTTTACTTTGAATAATTTATTGTTTAAAACACACACACACTGATATTTTTGAAGAGAACTCATCAATGTATAATTTACTTGTTTCTCAGAATAAACACAACCTTTCCAGATAACGTCCTGTTTTGACTACTTTTATTTTAATGGTTTTGGGGTTTTTGTCCTTTTTGGAGCGTGACAGCATAGGCGTAATTCTATGGGGGGACAGGGGGACACGTCCCCCCCAATATTCAAAGAAGGACAATTTGTCCCCCCCAATATTTGATCATACTGTATGATTATGCGGGCAATATCGATGTGATTGCAAATACGTCTTTCTTTCCAGCTCCGAAAATATAAAATCCCGGCCGGTCCATTTCCCAAATCCATTCGACTGGCCTTACACTATACATTAACAAAACCTATTTCTCCTGAAATCCATGTCATGTTTTCCCTATACCTTTAGTAGCTCGTGCACCGCCAGTAAGTTAGGAAAAACCAAACCGAAGAAGAGGAGCGCGAAATCTGACAGACATTTGGCCATACCTGTCAACACTCCCGTTTTTCCCGGGTTTCTCCCGTTTTTTAGCCCTATCTCCCGGACCCCTCCCGGTTTGTAATTTCTCCCGGGAAACTCCCATAATTTGCATGGCCCAAACTGAGTAAAGCCTCTGTTTAGGCTATTAAGGAAATATAATTTTGGCAAAAGAAGAACTTTTATTTTAAATAAATGTTCATTTTAAATCAGCCTATGTCAGTGTGATATGTTACCATATTATCATGCTTAACACTAAGAATTTGAATAATTGAAATGTGATGATCAGATGCAGATATCTAAATCAGAGAATATAGGCGGTTTGCGGGTGGATTATTTATTTTTAACAGTGGATTCGGGTGACTCAAAGTGCACCAGATTAATGAACTTACCTTTAAAATGTACAAAATTTTCTTACGGGGGAGCATGCCCACCGGACCCCCCTAGAAGTATCAAGTACACTTAACAGCATGACTGTTGTATGCTGGTAAGTGTTCGGACTCTGACTTTAATTTTATTTTGATTAAAAAAATGTGTGCATGCGCCAACACAAAAAGTCCCACAGCTGTCCCCCCCAATGTGTGATTGACAATTTCGCCCTTGCATGACAGACATCATCACTATGAACTGTGCTTGTATAAAACAGCTGTATGAAGATCATTTTGCTGACTTTCTTTTGCGATCTACTGGAAAAGAAATGGCATATAGGTTTGGAACGACATGAAGCTAAATAATGAGATTTAAGTCTCATGGTTTAATTTACAGTGCAAAATTTTTTATTGTAACTATAGTTCCCTTTCGTGGTCACTGCGAGTTACGTCGTGACGACGAATGGGGTTTTGCTTAGAAAGCCTCTCACCTGGAGAAGCACTGGGTTGGCCAATCAGAGCACTCTGAGCTTTTTGGAAGGAATGGCTTTGTAGAAATCAGGGCCCGGTTTCCCGATAACGGTCACTCTTAGCGCGCTAAGAGAGCTCGAAAGATATATCTTACCAAAGGTGTTTATGTTCCTAAGTGTGTTCCCCGAACCATACCTCAGGAAGCTGCTTAAGATATTCCTTCTTAAGTGCGACGTTACCCGGCGCTGTCCGTGGCGATGCTGCTGAATTGTTTGATATCGATGGCTCGAGAATCAATTATTCTCTCGTGCAGGGGCTGTTTATGTGAGAAAGCGGTGATCTTTATAAATGAAGCACTTCAGAAATAGTTGAAATTGCAATTTATTATGATTATTGGATATTATAAAAAATAATCCAAACTATAATAGCCTATAATAGCCTAGCCTACATATTTTAAAATTGTAACATATATTGCTGCCACAATAACCTTTTCAAAAATTGACGTGCCTTCTTCTCTTTCCCATTTTTGTTCGCTGAGGTGGAGCTGCGATGATATATTGTTCTTGTAAATACTTTCCAGCATTTCAGTAATAAAAGTTTACATCTTGCGTACGGTGCTCGGCAGTGATCAAAAAGGATTTAAACCGTGAATTTTGAATCTCTTGTAAACTCAGAGATGTGGATTCAGACGGCAATTAAATCCCCACACGACCTGTTTGTCAAAAAACAGAAGGTACTAATTTGGCCAGGGATTTTTACGCGGGTTGGGTGAGAAAAACACTGATATTATGGATTCGGACGGCACTAAAATCACCGACTTACCCCTGTAAATGTTTAAAATACCGTACGAGCCCATAAAAAACAATAT
Source organism: Rutilus rutilus (assembly GCF_951802725.1). Lineage (NCBI taxonomy): Eukaryota > Metazoa > Chordata > Actinopteri > Cypriniformes > Leuciscidae > Rutilus > Rutilus rutilus. The sequence continues at coordinate 37,190,881 of NC_140220.1, forward strand.
TAGCGTCCGAATAGGACTTAGCTGACAGTAGCCTATGCTTTCACTGGCCTTTAAAAGCGCTTTTTAATTAAATTAATAATATTGTATTATAATATAATTAAAAATCTAACAACAATCAGTGTAATGACAATTTTATTCTTTGCATGAAAACACTTGAATTAGCCTAATTTAATACTGTCTGGGTGTATTAAAACTTCAGAATTATATTCATATAGACCTGCAACAGTGATAAGGTAAAGCTAAGAGTGGTCCAGACCAACCTTACGAAAGTGTGACTTACAGAAGATATACTTAGCGTACGAACGTTTCGGGAACCGCCCCATAAGGTTAAGAGAGAGGTTAAGGAATAGGTTAAGAACTACTTAGAGATAAGAACGCTTTGGGAAACCGGGCCCTGAGCATTTCAGACAGACTGAGAAGACAGGAGCTACACTAATGCACAATATGTGAAAAATAATGTGTTTTTTGAACTTCAAAGCATGTTAAACTTATTATTACACCATATTAACAAACATTTTTAAATAATCAAAAATCATTGAACTCCTTTTTTCACCCCACAATTTATCAGCATGTATGTTTCTTGGGAATTCAGTCTATGGCACTGCTATTGCTAGCGCCATGCAAGGAAATATAATTTTTATTTTCACTTTCACTCAAGAAAATGAGCAAACTAAATTCTGTATATAGTATTTGATTAAATTGTATGTTACTAAAAACTCACATGTGGTTTTAACCTGTACTTTTTTTTATTTTTTAAGCAGTCCAACATTCAGTGTTGGTCATCCCGTACATCACTGCACATTTTTCTCCATGACCTTGCGGTGAAAGGACCGGACAGCAGCCCCCAAAAATGCATTGAATATTTGAGAAAAAACAAACAAAAACGTCCTTATTTAATCAGCCCTAAATTCCTTGCATGCTCATGTTTGCTGAGAGTAACACTGTCAATGTGAAAGTGCCTGTGAGAAAGTGCCTGTGTGGTCATCTGGAGCAGATCTAGGAGGATCACTGAAAGTACTGCCAAATTCTGCTTCCAGTCAGATAAGATCCATCTGGAGTAATATGACCAGTCAGGGTGTGACTGACAATCCACTCCGTCCTGTTTCCATGGAAATCAAAGGATACTCCACATTACAGCTCATGTTTGGTAATATTCTCCAGGATACAGCCACACATATCCACATTTTGTTATCGCTTGATGTTAGTGCATCAGAACATTACACACTTGCTGTGGTGTTACAAGTTCACATTCAGTGTTCTGCATGAATATTCAACAAACTCTTTGGAAACAGCTGTGATAACAACAAGGTTATTTTCAAGGATTCTACACTCTAACACCAGCAGTGCTGATATAGAGAAGTGTTGCCTAATCATGGTCCCGGAGCGACCCAGACACTACACGTGTATTACATGTCCCTTATTGGACACACCGAATTCAGACATCTAATAATGAGCAGGATTAGGCTTTTCCAGGACCAGCATTGGGAAACTCTGCACTAGAGCTCAACTAATGCTGAATTACATACGTTATATTCAAAGTACGCTTATTTAGAGTCTTTATTTTTATTGCGCCGTGTCAAATTTCGGCTAATTTGATATTGTATATCACGTATCATCAAACCATTTACAGCCAAATGTGACAGCAATTAAAATTAATAATGAGCTAATGAAAAAATTATTTCATTAGCATTCCTATAATGTCATCCTTTGACGTTTTCTCTTTTAACTACTATAATTAGAGTTGTCTCTTGGAGAGAACCACCTTTATTTGCCTGCGCGTCTCATTAAGGTCCTGTCTTACCGACACCTGCTGTGACTGGGGTTACAGAATCTCACCATAGCAACACAACTGCCAGTTAGCAAAGTGACGTCAAAGGCCCCTCACAATGGAAACACCGGCTGCAAAGGACAACTTGGACATCTGGACAGACTCTGGGTTCATCACAGAGGAAACATTCTCATTTCATACCATTAATTCCTTGCAGCAATCCAGCATTTGTAATTCTATCTATAAACATTTGGTTGAGATATCTATATATATTGTACAAATATTTAGTCTGCATCTATTTGTGATGACTCTCAAAAAAGATTTTTTTTTCTCTAAAAAGTCTAGGCTATGAAAATGGACATAATATATCTCCTGAAAATGGTAAAAAGCTCTGATGTCAAAGCATTTAAAATAATGTTTTTTTTTTTTTTTTTTTTGTGACATGCACACTCTGTAACCTCACTAATTTAGTCGACTGAAATAAGTATGACACAAACACACACACAAAAAACAGTATTTCATGACAAAAATCAGTTACTTTATTGCATTTCCACACAGAAAGACATTCCAAGTTAGCACTTCATGCTAACACAACATGTCTGAGATCATACTTTTGTCCTGAATCATAATTAATATTTCAAATGCTGAAAATTCCCAAAACAGGAACAAGATCCAGGACAGGTCCAAATCCACTGAGAGTATAAATCCCTATCACGCCACCGTTTCAATATTTGATCACTGTGTAAATATTTCAAGCTGAAAGCACTCTTGTCTTAGGAAGTTTCTTATGAATTCTGAGCATATTATGCATGTACACGCACAAACATACTGTTACGTCCCCTTTGTGTCTAGGGGCAGTAGGGGCGTAGCATTTAAAAAATGTACCAAGTTACCGACGGGAACAAAAGAGCAAGAATGTAAGAGATTTGGTTCAAAAGAAAATCAAATAAACAACAAAACTCTTCCCGGACTTCCTTACTAACCCAACACGGGAGAAAAAATGTTTAGCAAAGAAAATGGTACCCACCTCCCCACTGCTTCTGCAATCAATAAGAATGAGGCTACAACACATCAGCTTTGTTGACAGGACAGCAGGACACCGGGACAGTAGCCCATCCCAGCGTTCAGAAGATGGTTGCTCTCCTGCCCTCCTATCCTACTAATTTAGCAGTCTCTTACAACATACAGAATTTAGTGGGTCTCACGGGTGGCTCCAAATGAATATAGTGAGTTTTGGTCATGTCACTTAAGGTGAATGTTGAGAGAGTCAGATGATGCTGTGTCTGCGGGGCACTGGGCCAAGAGTTTCACCTTGACAGTAAAGTACAATTAGGGAAGAATTTTGAATAAAGAAGAATTATATAAATTGGAGGGATTTTGTCATCTGACCAATCACAGGGATGTGATTTTTCTGTATTTATACAGATTTTACGTATTGAAAAGAATGACCCATGTGAATCGTATAATTGAGAGAAAACAGCTGGTTACTGTATGATGATTTAAATCACGAAATGGCTTTAAACATTTACTAAATAAACTGCAAGATGTTACGTTTTCTAATGCATTTATGTCATGCACAGATTGCTTCTGACAGCTGAACGAGCTCATGGCTCAATCTGCAGGACAGCGTTAGCATGTTAGCCAGGGTTCAAAGCGCCAAATGAGAGTAAAAATCGGCCTTGAACCGCTGTTTCTCGCAAGTTGCCCGGTACATTTTTTATGAGTTTTGACAATGCTTGGTTGTGAGAATGTGTTATGGCTTAGTGTGATCATCAAATCACAATGGTTGTGATGCATGCCTTGCATGTTTCAGAGTAAAGCACAGCACTGTGTTCATTTTCAGGTTTGATTCACAGTAAATGCAGTAAATGAAGGCAGCACTCCCAAATCCGGCCGCCTTAAAACAGCCTTGAACACAAAGACTGGAGGAGGAGGAGAATGAGAAGGAGGTGGAGGTGGTGGAGGAGGAGGAGGAGAAGGAGGAGGAGGAGAAGGAGGAGGAGGAGGAGGAGAAGGAGGAGAAGGAGGACGGGCGAGAAGGAGGAGGAGGAGAAGGAGGAGGAGAAGGAGGAGAAGGAGGAGGAGGAGAAGGAGGAGAAGGAGGAGGAGGAGGAGAAGGAGGAGGAGAAGGAGGAGGGACGAGAAGGAGGAGGAGGAGGAGGAGAAGAAGGAGGAGGAGAAGGAGGAGAAGGAGGAGGAGGAGAAGGAGGAGAAGGAGGAGGAGAAGGAGGAGGGACGAGAAGGAGGAGGATGAGGAGGAGGAGGAGGAGAAGGAGGAGGAGAAGGAGGAGGGACGAGGAGGAGGAGAAGGAGGAGGGACGAGGAGGAGGAGAAGGAGGAGGGACGAGGAAAAGGAGGAGGGATGAGGAGAAGGAGGAGGAGAAGGAAGAGGAGAAGGAGGAGGGACAAGGAGAAGGAGGAGGAGGGACGATGAGAAGGAGGAGGAGAAGGAGGAGGAAGAGGAGAAGGGAGGAGAAGGGAGGAGAAGGGAGGAGAAGGAGGAGGAGAAGGATGAGGAGAAGGAGGAGGAGAAGGAGGAGGAAGAGGAGAAGGGAGGAGAAGGGAGGAGAAGGAGGAGGAGAAGGACGAGGAGAAGGAGGAGGTGAAGGAGGAGGAAGAGGAGAAGGAGAATGAGAAGGAGGAGGAGGAGGAGGAGGAGAAGGAGAAGGAGGAGGGACGAGGAGAAGGAGGAGGAGGAGGAGGAGGAGGAGGAAGAGGAGAAGGGAGGAGAAGGAGGAGGGACGAGGAGAAGGACGAGGAGAAGGAGGAGGAAGAGGAGAAGGAGAATGAGAATGAGAAGGAGGAGGAGGAGGTGGTGGATGAGGAAAAGGAGGAGGAGGAGGTGGTGGATGAGGTGGTGGATGAGGAGGTGGAGGAGGTGGAGGAGGAGAAGGAGGAGGGACGAGGAGAAGGACGAGGAGAAGGAGGAGGAAGAGGAGAAGGGAGGAGAGGGAGAATGAGGAGAAGGAGAAGGGAGGAGAAGGAGGAGGAGAAGAAGGAGGAGAAAGATGAAGAGGAGGAGGAGGAGGAAGAGGAAAAGGAGCCTAGAAGGTGAATGTTCTGAAGTTAAATTAAACACTTACACATAGTGCATTAAACAAAAACTCATGGCATCATAGCTTTAAATAATAATAATGATCTTCAAAATGTAATTTAACAACGAAAGCAAATGCATATTAAAACATTCATAAAACAAATTTATAACAATAACATATAACACAACATTTTTGGAGCAGTTTTGTTAGTTAATTACATAATTTAAGCTTTAATTGAAAAAAAAATTCAAACGTAAAACATCAACAATTGTTTAAAGTGCCCCTATTATGGAGTTTTGAAAATGACCTTTCATGTAGTGTGTAACAGCTCTAAGTGAATGAAAACATCCTGCAAAGTTTTAAATCTGAAAGTGCACCGTATATAAAGGTATTGTCTTTCAAAGGTAAGAGTCGACTCTGAGTCAATGAAACTAAATGTTCTTCAAACGAGTCCTAAGCCGTTTCGTTGTGATGTCAAGACGAAACATTAGCATATTGCCCGCCCACTTATAGCGTGCGCAGAGACACCAGGAAAAACTCGAGCCTCAAACCAACAGCTGATTCCTGTGGACACTGGACAGCATCATGTCGAGAAGACGCCGTGCTCTACAATGTGAAGGTAAAGCCAGTTTATTTTCACTGCTCAAAGACGAGCATGTGAAGAATCAGTGATTAAAATTCATCTTTACCACGATACCACAGCAGTATAATCCTAAACTTTTGCTGTGTTATTTAACTTCATTGTTTCACCAGGTACAAGAGTTTTAATCCTCTCTTAACCAAATCAGATATTTGTACAGCATCAGAATGAAGCTTCTTCCATCTCTCCCTATCAGTCCTCTTCGTCAGACTTTCTCTCTTTCTCATCTCTCTGTTTTTCCACCTATCCTTTCACCTTCACTCTTTACCTCTCCAGACACCACTCTCACCTCTGACTCGATGAAAGTGGAGTATCATCACACTGAGTGAAACAGCTGCTGCATGTAAATTGGGGAAATTGGTTTTAAAAATTGAAATTGCTTCATGACTGAGTGTAAAGAGGATTAAATGTGTGATTCTAGTCTCTCTCTTAAATTAACTCTCTCCCAGGCTCATCCTTTAAGTGCTATTCTCTTGTGACGTCTATAGATGGACCACAGGAATGTTGCAGGAATTTTAATGAGTGTTCTTGCGTCCTCGAGGCAAACACAACATGTCAACATCCTCCTCTCTTCTCTCACACCATTCCTAGTGGACATTTGTTCATGAACGCTATTGATGATAATATAATTGTAACGTGTAAGCAGGGATGAGGCAGAGAGGGAATACAGATGCAAGCACAAGTTTTAATAGACAAACATAAATGCAAAATAATCCAAGAACAAAGGTAAAATCCATAAAGAGAAGGCAGGAGAACAACGACAGGAATACACAAACAGCAGTAACGACTGACAAACAACAACTGAAGCACAGAGGTTTAAATAGACTGGTTAACAAGGGGCTGACGTGGGACAGGTGTTGTTGATTGATGTCATGGGAACTAATGAGGGTAACTATGGTGACAAACAGGGTACAAGGCAAAACAGGAATCAAACACAGGAAGTGAACACAGAAACAATGCCGCCTCTACTCCTGTGTCTTCGGACAAGATGGCCGCCTCCACGCCTGTGTCTTCGGACAATATGGCATTGACAGGCATTGGATCCAGGTGCAGTTTGACATTTATTATTAACAAAACAGTCAGAAAGTAAATCCAGGCAGAGCATAACAAGAAATCAGGCAAAGAACAAAATCCAAATAATCCAAACACAGGAAAATCCAGAAACTGAAACGACTCACATGAAACATCCAACAAAGGACAGGGTGGAGCATGCTGTGCAGGGGACCAGGGAGGTGCCGTCAGTTCAGGGGGCCAGGGGCGCCGTCAGTTCAGGGGGCCGGGGAGGCGCCGTCAGTTCAGGGGGCCGGGGAGGCGCCGTCCCCGGCCCCCTGAACTGTCGGCGCCTCCCCGGCCCCCTGAACTGACGGCGCCTCCCCGGCCCCCTGAACTGACGGCGCCTCCCCGGCCCCCTGAACTGACGGCGCCTCCCTGGCGCCTCCCTTGATGGCCTCCATCCATCTCTCTGTCCAAGTATACATGATGCAAAACATAATCACATACAGCATTTAAAGGGTTAAACAGACCCTGTGCTATAAAGACGAGCAAAACACCACAGATTAATCTGTGCCAGATTAACCACCTACTTCATTGGTGCTTGAAACAACATCACTAAAGAGTGTGCATTAATCAAGGTATCTAATATCGTCCACACACGGAGGAGTCTCGCTGCTGAAGAGCTCTCTGCTACTCACTTACACCACAATAAATCACATCAACACAGCAGTTTGCATCTATACCTCAACAGAAAGAGCGGCGCAGCTTGTTGATGATCTTATCTCAAAACAACAGTTGCGCATTCAATTAAAAATAGGACTTACGGTAATAGTTATGGGTTAAATTGAGAAAAGGAATCTCATTTGTTTTACAATGTTTAATGAGAAAACATCCTTTTTAACAGAGAGAAGGAAACGCATTTTAAGAATTCCAGTAATTGCCCTCACAAAAAACTGTGGCTGTAACCCTTGGCAACCCAATGCTGTTATTATGTGCGTATCAAGCCATTGTCTGCTAGAGCAACCGCTGCCACAGTGAAGCTCAGAACCAGAGGACAGGATTCTTATAACAGAACACCACTGTAATTTCAGCTGCTCTGCCTCACTTTGCTATGACACCATAAACAATGTTAAATCCCAAGACATTTTAAAAATAACTGGGAGCACACCAAAAATGTACATTTCTAAAAAAAAGCCCCTATTTTTTGACATATTGTCCTGTGAGCAGCGTATGAATTACAACAGGGTGAGTTAGAAAAACACAGTAGTCCAGAAACAACAAACATACTGTATTGCAATTTCAAAGCTAACAAAATGAATACCTGTGTCAGCTATCACTATTCAACTTCATTATTTCAAGTTTCTCCAGGTATTGTTGTTCCGAATTTCTTCTTCATCTTGAAAGCTTGAATCTTTATTTTTTTAAACTGGATATTTGCAGTCTAAGAATTCAGAACAAAAAAAAAACAGCTGTTTTAAAATACATGTCTATAAAATTCAACCATAAAAACATTTCAATTCGTTAAATTTCAAATGTTCAATAATCGTTTAAAGAAATCAAATTCAGAACTATTTAAAATTCCACACAATATTACATTTTTTGTTAGATTGCACTTGTCAATAATTCGAATTTGCACAATTCAAATTAAAATCATTTTGTCATATTATAAGCTCCATATAAGACAAGAATGTTATTTCTTTGTATACTTTTGAGAAAATGCATTGGATTGTTTATTTGGGAGTCGGAACAGGGCATTTTTTCCTTTTGAAGAGTGTCAATACACTTAAAATATGTTTTTAGTTGTATTTGGAGGAGAGAAACTAGTGTGCTTAGATTAGCGTGACGTGTGTCACAGTGACGGTTTGACCTTCTCTAGCCATAAACAATCCTAACAGACAGTGATCCACAGCACACCGATGCATGAGAAGCTCTGCTCATTAATGACAGCTCTGTGGAGCACCGGTCACGGGAACACTCAGTGTTCAGACTCTTTCTAATGGTGTGCCTTTAATTATTTACTGAAGTCCGGGCTGCACTTCTACAAATAACATCTGTGCACATCGAAGCTCTGTTCCAAAACCTATTCATCTGTTTCAGCCACTTTTCCACTCATCTATTTATGACCATCAGCGGGGGAAAGTAATGGTGGTGAATACAAAAAACATGGACAAAGAAAAAAACATTGATCATTGGATTTTATCAATTTGAAGTTTCAGATTCACAATTATTAGGCTATATGTTATGCTTACTAGCGCTATATGGTTATCTACCATTTAGATGGTGAATCTACAGTAATGACCTGCCAGCAAGACTATGCTTATCAGCTATCACTAATGTCCAGTTGCTCCATATATGGATACCAATAATGAGCACCTGACTGTACAGAGGAAGTTATTTGAAATGGTGCGAGAAGATAAAACAGTGCTGATTGTTTTAGCTGGAGGAAAGCTTGATTTGATACAGGCCGCTGTTTTTTCTCCATTTGTGGCTTTATATGTTTAGTTTATCAGGATAGCATCATGTTATATATGACTTTAACTAACCACAAGACTTAAAGGGATGAACCAAAAATGAAAATTCTGTCATCAATTACTCACATTAGAAACATGAGTGAATTTCTTTCTTCTGCTGAACACAAAAGAAGATATTTTAAAGAATGTTGGTAACCAGACAGTTGATGGACCAGCAGAAGAAAGAAATTCATACAGGTTTAGGCCTTGTCCACACTAAAATGTTTTCGTGTGAAAACGCATCTTTTTCTCTTCATTTTGGTCAACCGTCCACACTGAGACAACGTTTTTATTAATGAAAACTAAGCTTTTTGAAAACACAGTTTTCGCGTCGTAGTGTGGACTGGCAAACTGGAGGTATTTAAAAACGATGACGCAAGTTTAGTCATGTGACGCATTTGTACCGATAGATATTCATGTTTATACCAGTATTGTGCCTGTTAGCCTATGTGCTATTCACTTTCACACTGTTGCTAAAATATTCTACTTTGCACACTCTTCATATCACAGTCCTGCAAAGATGACAGAATTTACTCTCATTTGCTGTCTTGCTGCAATGAGAGCAGTCGCGTTTTAGACCAAATAGGCTATACAGTATAATGGTGAGTGAGTGCGACCTGGACGCATCAGTGAATGGGGAGATATTTTGCTACATAAAATGATCCTGCCAGAAGAATTGCGCAATAACTTTATTGTTTATTTTTCCGTCACTATCATCTCAGTGAGCTTTTGTGCGGTTTTACGCATGCGCAGTAAAGGTGAATTTAGCGTTTTCCGACGTTTCAGTGTGGATGAGAAACTTTTGGAAAACGCCTGAAAACGCTAGTGTGAACAAAAACACCGTTTTCAAACGCATCCGGATGAATGTAGACACTGTGTAGTTGTGAATGCATCAACAAATACTTGATAAATGCATTCACAACCATGCAACTATATTGAACTTTAATACATGAAGTAATGCATCCTTTAAATTCAACTTCTGAATAATAGAATAACAAACAAATAGTTTAGCTTTTAACTACTTTTACATGACTGTTTCTTTTCATGGCCATATGTTAAAATAGAATAAAAAATCAGTTGAAAACAATGTCCTGTCTTATATATTATATGCTATGCTATGCTCCTCTGCCACAGCTCTCAAATCTTCTTCACGTTTGCACATTTTCAAATGTAGTGCCTCAAGGTGTCAGCACTGTTAACAAGTCTTTTTGGCTATGCCATCATCTGTGTGCCACTGTACAGTGAGAACAGTCCGTGTGTCATTAAATGGACTGGTTATAGATTAAAGCACAGTGATCTAAACTCACTGATCACAAAGTTTACAGGTTTGATAGGGAACCTGTGTGTCTGAGAGCTACTGTATTCCCTTGTCGTCACTATTATGCTCAGCTTGTCTTTGAGCAGTTTCATCAGCTAAAGAACAAGAAATGAATGTGGCAAAAAAACATTTCTTAGAGCAAAATTGCACTCTGCTGTAAAATTGCTGTCTTTACGGTAACATGCTGAAGTAGTCCGGCAAGATCTCTATAGGACTGACTGTTTTTGTTGGATATGAATATGATACATATACTCTTTTATGCTCTGTCCGCATCCTTCGTTTCCATGGCGACACAGCCAGACTGCATCTTCTACCTCCACCCCCACCTTTAGCTAGGTTTGATTAACACTGGATTAATTGCCAATTACCCACTGTGTTTTTTTTATCCCCAACTGCATGAAATAATTATGCCTCATTTCCCTTTCATGAATTTTTATGGTTATGACGCATGTTACAGGGCAAAAGGAACAAATGCAGTCATTTCCAGCAGAACAAGCCTAGATTTAATGGCAGATTTCCGCACAGTCAGTTAAACACAGAAGAGCCGATCCTCAGCGCTGATCTCCCTGTCACGCTGAGATTTAGCTCTGCTAGGCTCCACGCGGTAAATCTCTTATCGTCGTCAAGGACCAAAACAGAATTAATGCGAGCTGAAGGACTGTACCTGAATGCTGTTCATCCAAACAAAAGCTGTCATGAGAGGTCAGCGGGATGGGGAGGTTGAGGACAGGTGGAAAAGGAGAGAGAAAGGACGGGTGTTACACTTGGGGTTCAGTTGCAGATATGAGGCCCTATCTTGCACCCAGCGCAATTGACTTTGTACAGCGACGCATGTATCATTCCTATTTTGCACCTGCGCACAGCGGACTTTTCCCTCCACAGACGCACGTCGGTAAATTAGGGAATGAACTTGCGCTCCCGGGGGCGGTTCAGGGAAAAGAGGAGGCGTGTTCCGGCGCAAACGTTCCCTGGTGCTATTTTGCAGTTTCAGAAAACAATTCCTCCACTGACCAGGAGAAACCTCGTCTAATTCAGAGGCTATTTTAAGGGCGCATGCTTGGCCATAATGTAGCGTGTGCACAACGCACACACACTTTGCTTCTCTCATCTACACACAGAAGCAGCAGTTCTCATTTTTGCAAATCATACATTATTACAAGGAAAAATATTACCACACGAGGGAAATCATTGTTGTGTCCATGAAGATAGCAATCCGCCATGGAACAAGCGTGCCTGCTCTTAAAGGGAATGTGAGATGTCGCTCTGATTGGTTTATTTCACGTTACGCCCAAACCACACCTATGAGTAATAAAGCTACTTCAGACCAACACATTTTAGATTAGCGTCGGGCGCAAGAGTCATTTATCCCGCCGGTATAATAGCAACAGCGCTCGAGATCCACCCACAAAGTTACTTGCGTTTCGCGCTTGATACTTGCGTTTCAGGTCGTTAAAATAGGGCCCATGGTGTTTATCTGTCACGGTTTTGTATTCGGTTTGTATTCTGTTTTGAATTAGTTTTCTTTGTGTTCAGTTTCATGTGTTCCAGTTCATTTGACCCAGGTTCCCAGTGTGTCTGATTGTTGTATTCCTGTCACCTGTTGTTCAATCAATTAACTCGTCAGTCCCTGTGTATTTAGTTCAGTTGTCTGGTATTGTTGCGTTTAAGTGGTTGTTCTGTCCCGTGTTCTATGTATCCTGAGTTCAGTTCAATTTTATTTATATAGCACATTTAAAAACAACCATAATTGACCAAAGTGCTTAACAAGATCCAAAATCAAAGAAATAATATACACAAACAATATACAATACAAAATAACCAACAGTAGAAAAAGGTCAAGATATCAAAGCTCAACTTGAATTGAAAGCCAATGCATAGTAATGGGTCTTAAGCAAGGACTTGAATGTTTCAATGGTCCGAGCTTTTCTTACATGAATAGACTATTCCAGAGTTTTGGAGCAGCCACTGCAAGGCTCGGTCACCTTTGTTTTTTTAACCTGGATCTGGGCACATCGAGGAGCATCTGATTGGAAGACCTCAGTGCTTTGACAGGAGTGTGGACATGTAAAAGCTCTGATAAATAAGAAGGCGACAACCCATTTAAGATTTTGAAAACAATTAATACAATTTTAAATTCAGTCCTAAAACAAACGGGAAGCCAGTGAAGCGTGGCCAAAACCGGTGTAATGTAACTGGTTCCAGTTAAAAGTCGAGCTGCTGCGTTCTGGACTAACTGTAACCGACGAAGGGATGACTGATCCAATCCAACGTACAAAGAGTTACAGTCGTCTAAACGGGACATAAAAAATGCATGTATGACTCTTTCAAAGTCTTTGCGTAGCAGGTAGGGCTTGACCTTAGCCAAAAGTCACAGCTGGAAAAAACTGGTTTTAACAACAGACCTAATCTGTTTGTCAAAATTAAAAGCACTGTCAAAAATCACACCCAGATTCTTGGTAAAAGGTTGAATATGGGAACCTGAAGTACCAAGAGTATCTACACAGGCACTAAAATGCACCGCACGACCAAACACAACAATTTCAGTCTTATTATCATTGAGACAAAGAAAATTCTGATCCAACCAAATTTTGAGATCCCTCAAGCAGTTCAACAAAGGCTGGACAGTGTCCTTCTCATTGTTTTTTACATCGATTTGTACATCGTCTGCAAAACAGTGAAAAGAAATGTTATGTTTTTGTAAAATAGAGTTAAAATAAAGCCTGAAACCTTCTGCAAGTGGATCCTGTTTCAACTTTCATCTGTTTTTCCCCATGACAATATCAGGACAGGCCGAGTAATCTTACTCGCCTGCAAACGTCACACTGCATTCATCCACACTAGTAGAAGAACTGTCATCTAGTTCAAGTGAGCTACAGCAGCACTAAAGTGCTTATTTGGTTTTGTGTTGTTCTTGTGTTATTTGATTTTGTGTTGCACACCTGGCTCCTTGAAGGAAACTATCTCAAACTAATTTTCTTTATTGATTTTCAGTACTTACTGCACAGGTATGTCATTTCTGCACCATTTCTTCTCTAGATTAATGGGAATGGAAAGCTTATCCAAGTATTTTCTAGTTTGTAAACACACAAGGTAATTTCACTTCCACCAGGAAGCCCAGCACCAAACTCAAATGACTTGCCTATAGTTGTGTCTGCAAATTAAGCTGGGATGGGAGATAATATGGAGCCTATTTCTTTGGAAATGAAATAAATTGACGTGCAGTATAATAGACCGGTGACGTTGGTGGATGAAAACATCACAGTGAGGCAAACAGCCCTTTATATAGCTTATTTTAACCCTTGAACGCACACCTCGGGTCTTTATCGACCCAGGACGTCATTTACTACCTTCCCTATCATTCATTTTTTTGAAGTTAGACATCAGCCTTTTTATTAGCCTTGCATTTGATCTGGATCAGGATATCAGTTGATATTAAGCAGCCAGACGGTAATTTGTGGGTTTTTTGCATATCAAGCATACGATGTTCATTAACACAAATTATATAAGCACATACAGTATTTAGGTACAGTTAAAACTTTAAACAACATTTTTGTAGAAAAAATACTGAAGCATAAACTCTCTTTGGCGTTCTGACATGTTTGGTTTTTTTTTTGTTTCTGTTCCCAAAAACTTTAAGTTTGTTTATTGCATTCCTGTTTCTACGGTTATTAATTTCACCTGTGTCCTGTTTAGTCCCTTGCGCTTTTGTTTATTTAAGCTATCAGTCTTTTGTGCAGCGCTGTCTTTATGTAAAGTATAGTAAAGTATGCTATACTTTACAAGTGCTCTAGATCAATAATGAAAACATAATAGGTAAAAAAGGCACAAGAGCAGTAACGTCTGACAGGTCGAATTTTGAATGTGAAATTCATTTATCTTATTTGGTAAGAAAGTCAGGCATGTAATGGCAAGCGAGCTTATCAAGTCAACCTGGACATCTCAGGCTACCATTGAAATAATTTACACACACTGCTGCCATGACAACTGAAAAGCAAATCCGTGTGGAAAACAATCCAATCCATTTGTAATGCGGAGTGTTTCAGAAATGAGGAAGAGGAGAATCTGAGTGAGGCATAGCAGTTTATTAACACAATAACAAGAACACATCCAAGCCACAGGAGACACAGGCAAAAACCAGAGTAAATCCAAAAGAGGAGCAAACCAGAACTAAAACAACTCGCATGATACATCTACTATAACACCAGAACATGAGAAACACTGGGGTATTTATACACAAGGGGTGTGTAAAATTGGCAAGAAAAACACACCTGGGAACAATCAGGTACAGAGTTGGACAAGCTACTTCCAAAATATATTACATTATATATTACTAGTTTCTGTCATTTGAAAGCAATTAGTTACTTTACAACATTAATGTCTCTGAATTGTAATGTTACACTAATTTTGCGTTACTTTCACCAAAACAGCCACAGAAGTATGACGAGGTATTTAAAAAATGCAACAATGTTGTTTATTGCTGCTCATTATACATCCAGTGGAGGGCGATGTGGTTTAGCATAATGACTGTGTAGACTGCAAACCAGTTCAGCGGAAATCCTGCCTTGCCACCGATTCTAAAGATTTCATTGGTCATGTCAATCACTGTACTGATTACCTACACCAAACACTGATCCCTAAACCAACCCGTCACTGTAACCTTAACCAATGAAATTAGCTTGAAGCATGAATTGGTAGCATGAAGCGCCGAAACCATATAGTGCACGACAAAATGTCCGTGGGAAAACTCTTCAGAGTTCGTGCCTAAAAGCAGTGACACGAAACAAAAGTTGGAAGCATAAGCACCAACTCAAACGCACGTGCCTGCGTCAATGCAGCGCAAAATATATAGAGAGTGATAGGAGAAACCGTAAATAAAATAGTAATTAGTCGGGCAGACTAAGGCTTGGTAGCATGAAGCGCCACAGCGATAGTGCACGACAACATGTCCGCGGCAGAAGTCCTCAGAGTTTGCGCCTAAAGCAGTCACACGAAACAAGAGTTGGAAGCAAAATAAAGTAGAGACACTTGATCCAGGGGAGGGAAGAGCAAAAGAGGAATATCCATCACCTCGCCCATTAAAACCACTAGCTTACATCTAAATCGCATGACACCACGCGTCATCTGGCCCACAGCCGAAAGAATCGATTTATTATGAGCTTCCAGAGCGGGAATCAGATTTGAATAAACCACCGAATTCACGACGCGCTCTCGAACGCATGTAATCTGGGGGGAGAGAGAGAGAGAGAGAGAGAGAGAGAGAGAGAGAGAGAGAGAGAGAGAGAGAAAGGGAATTTCCGTTCGCTCACTCTCCGTACACTCGGGCTCATGCCGTCGCCTAATGAGAGTAGGCTACTTTGATTATGGTTGCACTTGCACTTATTGTTTACACTTATTAAGACTAAGAAAAAACTGTTATTTACTTTTGTTATTTATACTGTTTTTATTTCTGTGTTCAATTTGTGGAAAGGAGTTCAATTAGGAGGTCCCACACAGCCTCAGTCAGTAGTTCTGGAAGCTCATTAATGTAGAGTAGGCCTAAGGTCTGAAGAGACTCGTGTGAATTCATACAGGAGAAAAGCCAGTCAGTTGAGCTTGTGGCAAAAACTTTTGCAGTGTATTGTTGTCACGTCTTGTTTTGGTTCATGTTTCATGTCAGTCATGTTTCCTGTCTTGTCATGTGATTCCCTGTGTTAGTCATGTGATCCTGCCATGTATTCCCCATGTGACTGTGTCATGTTGTCATTAGGCTTGTTCGACTTGAACCGGCGCTGCACAGACCGATCGGTGAATGACATCAAAGTACCGCGAGAGCGAATAGAAAGTAGACGGCTCCTATATGCTTTTGAATTGCTCTCGCGGTACTTTGATGTCATAAACCGATCGGTCTGTGCAGCGCCGGTTCAAGTCGAACAAGCCTATTGCTTCATTGTTTCATTGTGCACAGGTGTCCCTTGTCTTGTCATTAGTCCTTGTATATTTAAGCCCTCATGTTTGCCTTGTTCCTTGTCAAGTATTGTTTTGTGTAACTACGGTTGGTAAGATCCATGTCCCTCAATCCATGTCCCTCAATCCATGTCCCCCAATCCATGTCCCCCAATCCATGTCCCTCAATCCATGTCCCCCAATCCATGTCCCCCAATCCATGTCCCTCAATCCATGTCCCTCAATCCATGTCCCCCAATCCATGTCCCCCAATCCATGTCCCCCAATCCATGTCCCCCAATCCATGTCCCCCAATCCATGTCCCCCAATCCATGTCCCTCAATCCATGTCCCCCAATCCATGTCCCCCAATCCATGTCCCCCAATCCATGTCCCCCAATCCATGTCCCTCAATCCATGTCCCCCAATCCATGTCCCCCAATCCATGTCGCATTGGGTTCTGCAACTTGCCTTCAGTCGACATTGTTATAGAATACTTGACTGACAACAATGCAATTGCCCTCCTTCGTCTTCGTCAAGACAAATGGGCCATCAAGGATTATGTGGCAGACTTTTGTGAACTGTGTCATCAAGTTGACTTCAATGAGATTTCCCTCAAGCACATTTTTAGAGTGGGTCGCAATAAACCTATCCGGTCTCGTTTGCCAGGGGGGAAAATTAACTTTTCCCTGGCCCAATACATAGACGATGCCCTTTTGTTAAGCGGCTCAAGCTCAGAGCTTCTTCACGTCATGCCTGCCGATCCAGAGCCTCTTCACGTCATGCCAGCCAAGCCTGTGTCTTCGGACAAGATGGCCACCGCGCCTGAGTCCGCTCCGGAAGATGCAGCGTGGATCATAGTGGCCATGGCTATTTTGTGTGTGTGGGCAGTACACACGTCTCGTCCCAAGATGGCCGCCACCATTCCAGAGCCTCTCCACGCCATGGCTGCCACGCCAGAGCCCTTTTTTTTTTTTTTTTTTAAAGGAACAACGCACATTAATCAACATGAGTACAAAGTCCAACATGTAAATGTGCCAGATTTAGCCATACAGGCTAATTTTCATCTGCAGTCCCTAGCAGGTTGATGGTTAAAAAAACACATTAAATACACTGAAGGGGATTGGAATCCACTGCTGCTTCAATGTATATGTAATGAGTGATTATAATCAAGGTATTAATCAGTATTTTTCCTTCTAAATATCACATGAGTTGAATGACTTCTCTGGAGATTTGATTTTGTTATAGAAGTGACCAGTGTGATTCACTGAAATGTTATTTTCATGTATTCTTTAATGTCAGTATTTGATATCTGAATGCAGCTTGCTTATTTATCCCGGCTTCCAGAAATGAAATAGGGACATGTTTTGTGTTTGAGAAAGGTCTTCAACATGTTAAAACACATAGGGGTCATTGAAGTCTATAGTTTAAGGGACCATTTCTCAGTTAAAGCCTTACTTTCCAGTTAGACTAAAATGTAGCTCTTCTTGAGAAAGAACTTGTTATCTTGATGTTTTGAGACGAGACTCCTGTTTATAGTCAGAGCCTGGCCAAATCCAACCTTGGAAAAGATGTGTGTCGGTGTGTGTGTGTTAGTCTTCTTGCTTACAGGTTCAGGAACCACTGGCATTATTGGAGATTGACTGAGCTGTTGTTCTGGACATGCTGGCACCCAGCAACCCAAATCTGCGACCTGGAAGGTCACGACGTGCCTAACTTCAGGGTCCGAGTGTCAGCTGCATAATCTATGGAGATATGCTTCAGTCTATCTGTATATGTGTGGAAAATTACTATGTTTATCAATTTCTTAGCCAATGAGAATCATTCAACCTGTAAGCAATGACGTAGCTTAGACCTTGGAAATGGTATAACTGCTGTGATCTTTGTAACTGTAAGCGGGGCGGCCTACGAACTCCTGTGTGAGTCTTGAAGCTGAACTTCTGCTGATGAAACTGCAAACTATCTTCAGTAAAACTTTTCTTCAATTTTTTATAATTCTGGCTCCGGGTCTTCTTTCAAACATCTGGTCCTCGGGTCCTAAACTGTTAACCCCTAACAACACTACAACAATACAATAAAAACATATCAATAAGAAAGCCTTAGATATAGATAAGTAAGAATAACACAACCACTATTCCCGATCAGGACAAGTGGCAGGACAAGTGGCAGGTTGATGGCATGAAAAAAAAAAAAAAACTCTACAAACTTTCCTCCAGTGGATGATTGTTACAATTGTTGTCTTTCAATGCATTTGATAATTAATACTCTTAAAGTAGAACTGAAATGACATTCATTACAAGATTATTAGTTAAAACATTTAAAAATGCACCTGCAGACTATTTTTCCAGTCCTGAATTTTGTCATTGAGGATTTCTATAAAAATCTCGTCTCGTTCTCGTGAACCCAATCTCGTGTCTCGTCTCACCCCTAAATAATACTATTTTATTGTAAATATATATGCATAGCCTTGTTAAAAATAATTTTCTATAAAAATTTAAGATATATAAATATAATATGAATATATAAAAATAAAATTATTCATAAATTAATTTCATTTTTAGTACAGTATAATTACAATTTTTTGTAATATAATAACTAGCCTATATATAATATATAATTTCTCTCTTTTTTGTTTTACTCTAATGCCACTATTGGATAAAAGTAATGCACCTATCTTACTTGTATCTATCTATGTTTAGAGTTGTTAGCTTTCATGCATTTTTTTATTTTTATTTTTTAAACGAATTACTACTTCAACTTCATGAATATTTTGTAAATTTGTCAGATTCTAAGTTTAACCTAACCTTGTGAGGACTAGCTGGTCTTCATGAATTTATTTGATGGGCCATTAAGATGACACTGCTTGAAATATTTATCCACTGGAGAGAAGGGATACTATTTTAATGCAGTCAAACATCTCGAATGAAAGACATCGGACAGGACAGAACAGAAGATGACAGAGGGAAATGTAGACTTGACTGGTTTGCACTGCCCCATTAGCCCCTGCTGGTAGAGGCTGGAACTACAACATTCTGGGGGCAAATGCAGTATAATAATCCATTTGTTTGGATTCAGAAGTAGCTCAAGCAGTTTCTGTGATCCCTAATGTATGTAAACTTGACCTGCACTGTACCAGTAGCTGATAGACTTCAAAACTCAAAACTCCTGAGAGACTCGTTGACAGTATATTTTTTAAAGTTTATTCTCACACCGTTGTCTTTACATTTTTAGTTAAATGAGATTCAACCAAAAAACTAACCCTAAACCCAGTAACCCTAACCCTAATAATTTAAGTTTAAGTGACTTGTGCAGCCAATTTGATTATACGTAAAAGGCATCAACTGAACTTTTTTTAACAGAATTTTGTTTGTGCAGCTTCAAGAAAACAATGTGTTGTACTTTATTTGTGTTGCTTCTTTATCTCTTTCATATTAGACTACTTTATATATTTTCTTATTTAATTGTATATATCCATACACCAGTAACTCTCCATGTTTCTCTGTTCCTGTTTAATCTTGTGTGCTGTTGTCTTCAGTTAGAGATAAAGAAATGTTGCAGTATGAAATGAATGAATCAGAGAGATCTTTAATGTCACAGGATGATGTCATGAAGCAGTTGTTTTCCATTGCCTTTGCTTTGCTATGATAACTTCTTGATATAGTGCTGGTCAGGTGAAGTCCGACTGAGCATCAATAAAGAGGCAACTATCAAACAAACTCATTTTTACCATCACCTCATCTCATGTTTCATCTCTGCCTCATGGTGTTGATGAGTGTTGATTATACTTGATATCAGACCAACAGTGTGAGTAACATCAGAGCGTTCTCGATATCTAATGAGACACTCTCCACTCTAACCTCTAAACAAACATTTGCTGAAGAGCTGTCATCATGCTAAATAATGCTGTGATCCTATCCAACGCTGTTTCCATGACAACTCATTCCCGCAACATCATCCCCACTATGGAGATATTCCAGTCTGCTTCATGAGAAGGTTAACATTCAGTATTCAATATACTCAATAACCACAAAAGTAACAGCTACGATATAAACTACGACCAAAAAGGAATGTTTGCAAAATTGTGTTCATTTTGTCATTTTAATTGAATAAAATATCGCCAAACATTTCAAATATTTAGCAGTAGTTTGAAATCTGAATATTTTTGCAATGATTGGAAACTTTTGGTCTTAACTGAATAAATCATTGTAAAAGAAAATGAGTTTTCCTTCAGGGTTTCCAAAATTCATGGAAATGTTTATTCAAAAGAGCTTATGTAGCTCCGCCCCTTTCCCGCGCTGCGCTCGTTTTTGACTTCCGGTCTGTATTTTCACAGTGATTCTGCGTGTTTATGAATGAACGGCTCGTTTTAAAATCTTCCCGGTCGACTGACATTTGTTGAGACATCTGCTTTAAACATTACAGTCCTCATGATAACTTTCGTTAACTTTACATTAAGTAAATCCACTTCAAAAGCTAATTACTCCTGAACAGCAGCGCCATAGAGATATACAGAGCGACCGCAAAAACGGAAGTTAAAAGACAATATTCTAAATATGGCGGCGCCCTCGTTTCTCTGGCGCATAAGGTCTATATATATTTTTCCTAGTTGTTCAACTCTGAAATATTTCACTGGCTAGAAATCTGTCAGTGCAATATAAAAGGATTTATAAAAATCTTTATCCTGGAATCATAAAGGATTGGAAAAAGATGGCAAATGTTTAGAAACAATAGTGTCAGGCTAAATGATTGCAGGGAAACAGTGTACATCATGTGTTTTAGGAGCTGTGCTGTCTGTAATGAAGTAATCTAACTGTGTGTGGTGTGTTATTGCATGCACGTCTGATTTCCTCAGTGTTCGTCAGAGTTATGAAGCCGCACCTGAGACCCCGAACCAACAGCTGTGCCTGCTGTGTGCTGGTTACTAGTGTTACATTATCATACTGTGGAGTGTAACATCGCATTATTATACTTCCAAAAATAAACGAGTGATGATCACCATTGTGATTCTACAGAACAAAGCTGGAAAAGTCCCGAGGGCAGAAATCATCAGTGTATATCTGTGATGGGGGAACTGAGGATCCACACTACTGTATGCCTGATTATCTCTAATGTAATCTCTCTGATTCTGACAGTGTGAGTGTGTGTGTGTGTGTGTGTGTGTGTGTGCTTGTACAACGATCTTTGTTGAGTTTTAGACCATTGGAGTGAGGACAAAGAGAGTACAGTGAGGACATGTTGGCCGGTCCTCAGTTTCTGAGAGCCTGTAAAGGCCTGTTTGAGGGTCAACACTTGGTTTGAGGGATAAGGTTATAATGAGGTTAAGGGTCGGTTTAGGCACTTAGTAGTGATGGGTAAGGTTAGGGTAAGCGGCTAGAGATTGCATTGTGTCAATGAATGTCCTCATAAAGACAGATGTACAAGAATGTGTGTGTGTGTGTGTGAGAGAGAGAGAGAGAGAGAGAGGAAGGCATTAAGCTTTAAATCTGGTCTCTTAACATAGTAATAATGAGCCCCTCAGGGATGAAGATACTTCGGAAACACATGTCAGAAAGCCACACACACACACACACACACACACACACATACACATACACATACAGTCACACAGTCACAGATCTCCCCCTCCCTCCCTCCTCCTCCTCCTCCTCCTCCTCCTCCTCTTTCTCAATTAAGACAACTTTATTTAGATGGGCTTCAATAGCCGTGTTTCCGCTGTGAAAGGCCAGGCCAAAATCCCGACGTCCAGAGCGTCCACTGGGACTTGAGGAGTTGATCCGAGTCAGGAGACGCTCCGCTGCTCATCTCCCATCATACCAGACTACCAGCTAACTTCACCATTTAACACATTTTAAACCATTTCAGCTCAAAACTCTCTTTCAGAAATCAGCGAGTGTTTGAAATGACTTATTTGCGATCTGACGGGGATTATGATCGCAGTGTGAGGCAGAAATATATTTATATGCGATGCTAAAGGCTAAATCCCTGCTGGAAAAAAAAGAGCTAAAACCAGTCTGGTCTGGCTGATCTTTGCTGGTTTAAGCTGGTTTTCCAGCTGGTCTCCCAGCTTGCCCAGCCAGGTCAGCTAAAAAAATGATCCGAAACCTTAGGCTGGTTTTAGCTGGGGTTTTTTCTTTTCTCAGCAGATTATGCTAACCATTGCGTATATAAAAATACATGTTTATATTTACTGTAGAAGAACGTAGATCTATTATCTATTAGATAGATCTACTATACTATCTACTATATATACAGATGTACAAACAATATCAAACTACACAGATAAAATAGTACTGCATTATGTCTGTAATTATACCCCGCATATTGTAACATTTGCACTTCTGTCACTTTCAGTGCAACTGTATGAAAAAAAACGTGAAGTGTTCATTTGTAGCAGAGATGTGTGTGTTGCTTGTGTAAAAAAAGATTAATCTAACTTAATTATTTTTTAAATAATTGAGCTATAACCCAAATGTGTTACAGTAGGTTGTGCCCGCTTGCCTTACTCCATCATACTGACATTTTGCTCATTCCTTTTGTACTTTTTTTTTTTTTCTTACAAAACATTTATACATCTAAAGAATATTCTTAGAGATTCTATACTTTCCACATTTATACAAATATATAGGCCTACATTTATTAACCAAACGTATGATTATTTCCCACACTTTATACTGGTCAACTTATTCTTGTGATTGTATTTCGGTTCCTTTGTTACTGACTGACCTGTTTCTAGTTAAGCTGATTATTTTCCCGTGCGTTGTTGTGCTGCTATTGCGGTTTCGTGGGAATGGGATATAGCCTAGGACACAATCATGCAGATCTGACTTTTCCCGTGTTTAAAGGGGACCTATTATGCAAAATTCACTTTTGCATGGTGTTTGGACATAAATATGTGTTGGCAGTGTGTGTACACAACCACCCTACAGTGATAAAATCCACCCACTCCTTTTTTTTAAATCCCCATAAATCATAAGCAGTGTCTCGCCATAATATGGCAAGCCGTTTTAACTTTTATTCATTTCCAGGATACTAATTCTTGATATCAACAATTAAGATAGTTATTGATATCAGAAATTACATTTCCACTAGTAACAATGCTAATTCTTGATATCCACAATTAAATTTCAACTAGTAAAAACTATAATTCTTGATATCTGTAATTGTATTTTCACTAGTGAAACGTCACCATAGGCTGCCATTCAAAATCCATCGTTGATATCAAGAGTTGATTTCTTACTTGTTGAAATTCCAGTTTCACATATCAGAAATACAATTCTTACTAGTAAAAACCTTTATTTTTGATATCAAGAATTAAACTGTCACTATAGTTGAAATGTCTATTCTTGATATCAACAATTGAATTGCTACTAGTAACAATGTTCATTTTTTATATCAATAATTCAATTTTCACTAGTGACAATGTTCATTTCTGATATCATGAATGTGATTGTTACTAGTAACAAAGCCATTTTAGATATCTGAAATAATATTGATATCAGAAATACATTTTCAGATATCAAAAATGAAAAACTGTACTAGTAGCAATTCAATTGTTGTTGACATTTCAACTAGTGACAATTGAATTATTGATATCAGTAATTCGCATTTTTACTAGTAACAATGTAATTATTGATATCAAAAATTATATTTCTACTAGTAAGAAATCAATTCTTGATATCAACAACTGATTTTGAATGGCAGCCTATGGTGACATTTCACTAGTGAAAACATAATTACAGATATCAACAATTAAATTGTTATCAAGAATTACATTTTTGATATCAAGAATTCAATTGTTGATATCAAGAATTCAGTTGCTGATATCAAAAATGTAATTCTTGATATCAACAATTAATATCCTGGAAATGAATAAAAGTTAAAACGGCTTGCCATACTATGACCTGTTTTCAGAATGCGGCTTTAGTGAGGTCACTAAAGCCACAGGCCCCGCCCACGAGTGTTGACATAGCCCCGCCCTGATCGAATTCTACACATCCGCCATTACTGCACTGACAAGGATGTCTCCCAAGCGTTGTCGGTGTTGTGTGGCTGGATGTATTAATCCACACAGCCCTATATATTTACTCCCGAAATCTGAGCCGCTGAAGACGAGGTGGATTAATTTTATTTTTGAAGAAAATGCTCCCTCAACTCTACCAAAATTCGTTTACATCTGCTCGAATCATTTTACACCGGACAGCTTTTTGAATGAGGCTCAGTATAAAGCAGGTTTTGCAAAAAAGTTGCTCCTGAAGAATGCAGCGGTGCCAACTGTTCGTGATCCAGCTACACATCTAGAAGTAAGTATTATATTACATTTACGCATTTGGCAGACGCTTTTATCCAAAGCGACTTACATTGCACATTCACATTTACATTCTTATTAGTTCTTGCTTTCCCTGGGAATCGAACCCATGACCTTGGCATTACCAGTGTTTGAGCAACAGGAAAGCCTTTATTACGCGTTTGTTTTCCAATGGCCTTTGAATTTGTCAAGTTCATAATAACATGTTAGACTTATAAAGTATGTAATAGCACCATGAGTCCCAGCTGTTTTTTTTTCCATCGCGCTGATAGTGGAATCTTTATTTGTAAAGGACAGCACATCAGAACAGAACCAGCCAAACCAGAGGTGCGCGAATCTACCAGAACACATGAAAAGTGAAAGCCAGTAACTTTGTTTCGGTGAGCCTTTCTCTGCAAGCATGTCAAAAAAATAAGCCGATCAGATTTCGCTCCCCTTCTGGCGTAGGAAGAGGATCTTATTATAATATTAATCTGCACGTTTCACCCACGGAGCCGCCATTTGGTTTCGCAAGCGAGTCACCAGTTCTAACACAATGGCAAAAGTGCGAGCAAAGCATGCGAACTGTTCAGTCGTTGGCTGCATAGACGAGCACAGGACACTGTTCAGAGTCCCAGCCTCAGAGAAGACGAGAGAGCAGTGGGTTTATTTTATTTTCAGCGGGAATCCCCCAGAAACTGTCAGCAAAAACCTGCTTGTGTGCGCAAATCACTTCAAGCCGGAGTGCTTTCGCAACCTTGGACAGTATAAAGCAGGATTTGCTTCAAAGTTGTTCGTGAACGAGGGAGCGATACCAACTGAACGAGGCAAAGCTGCAGATGAAGGAAATGTAAGTATTTTTAAGCAGTGGCGTCACTAGACTAATCATTATGGGGCTCGGGTCCCGGATGTTTCTGGTCTGAAACGGGTCCCTGAGTTTGGGGGAAATTTGATACGAATTAAGTATTGGTTGTTTAATCTTAGTCAGGAGCTGTCGCTGACTGGTGGTTATTGTTGAGATCTGTCTCTCCCTCGCACAGCGGCAACACACACACACAGAAAGAGAGAGCGAGAGAGATACGTCACGTACCACGTGAGTGATTTCAGCCTATCCTAGCAAGAGTTGCGCGCAACCTCAGTAAAAAAAAAAAGAATAATAATAACGCAGTCAGTACAGCACAGACAATGACAAATAAATATCAAACGAATCTTCTTTATTTTTGGCAGAACACGAAGAAAGGTATCTTTTAGCTGTTCTGAAGCTCTGTTAGGTGAAAACTACTAGAGTAAAATGAACTGACCTAATGAATGATGCAGACCCTTTTCACAGACTGTGATGACGCGTTTTTATATTTAATTTTTTTTTTAAATGTATGTACATGTATAACACTGTAATTTGTATTATATTACCTCTCAAGAAACTAGTTAATGCTGCTGTGAGTGTGTTTCTAATACAGCGGCTCTGAATGCCTTATCAATCTATTTTTTACTCTTTTGAAAGTTGTGAAAACACTTGTGGAGTTTTTCTTTTGCTATTTGAGTAAACGGGAACACACCAAAAATATATTTAATGTAATCTCTCATTCAGCGTTTAAAAGGGTAACTAAACCCGTGATGTAGGTTCCAGCCCTTGGCGGTATAAAAACCATCTTGTTTCGTCTAAACCACAGTAGCGAGTCAGGAGTTGGAATTGCGAGTATTGAAACCGATCAGGATAGAGTATTTTAGCATCTATTTAGCATAGCATTTAGATTATTTCGTGTAGCCTAGGTAGTTAATTAGCATAGTTGTTAGTGTAGTATTTTTAGAAGCATGGTAGCATAGTATTGCATCAGTTAGGATAGCTTCAAGTTAGCGTAGATCTATCTGTATTTAGTACAGTGGTCAGGATGGTACGTAGGTGTAGTGTTGCTGGTTGCAAAAGCACTGCTGGACTGCATAGCTTTCCAGCAGACTTGGGAATAAGGCGGCAGTGGTTGCATGCACTTGGCCTGGAAGACCGCGAGTTCCCGCCTAGAGCTGGAGTGTGCAACCTGCATTTTACGCGGGATTGCTTCTCCAACGCAATAGAGGTGGAAATGGGCTTCTCCACACAGCTCGCGCTGAAACGAGACGCAGTGCCAAACGCTGCTCCTCCTGCAAGGACTCCACCGCCGCAGCGGCGTCTTGAGGTGAGTGATCAGATATATATTTTAATCACAATTTATGGTTAGGCTAAAGTTAATCCTCTGGGGTCGACAAACGCGCCGGCGCATTTTGCTGGATTTTTTCACATAGCGGCAAAATATGAATATGCCTACAGAGAGCGCGCGCTATTGACATCAACTCGATAAAACTCATCAGATGCATGTACTTTATGTCGGATGCCGATGCATCTGTCCTCTGTTGCAACCAAGGGGGTAATCTTTCAGAAAACACTGAAGCTTCCCCGGGGGCCGCCACTGATTAGCAGACCATCACCTGCTGTTAGCATCCATTCACTCCCATTCATTTTGGCATCACTGACAGCGAATAACTTTACATCTGAGGTATTTAAAGATTCCATTTGTCCATTATTTATTTCTAAAGAAACACGAAAATGTATAAAAGGCTCCATTACGTTGTATCTTATGTTATGGCCCCGTAGAAGCCGTTTTTGTAAAAATAGGCTAACGATTGCGTCATAACCACGCGACTCTCTGTCGCACAGAAGAGAGATTACCGTATGGACAGGAGGAGAAGCTCGCGGGCAATCGGGGGGACGTGGAGGCAAAATGACAAAATAATTAATCAGAATACTTATCAAGAGCTGCTCCTGCTCCTAGCTCATGGACAGCTCCTACTCACACTCTCCGTCTCTGCGGGTCTCAGGTGCACGCCCTCCCCCGCTCAGCCCCGCCCTCGGTTCGTCCCCTCTATCTCCGCTGGGGTCTGCCCACTTTTCCAGCATTTTTCAAATATTGCTAGTGGGTGGAGTCAGGCTCTGACCAGGGGTTTAGTTACCCTTTAAGTTTACCCAACTATGATGACTTCCGCTTGTGAGAAACCCGGAAATGTGAAAAGGGTCTATTGACATTTAATGACTTTTAAATGGCCAGGAATCGGGTTTCCTGACATTTATATTTGCCTGATTTCAATGCTGGGGAAATACATAAAGCAAAGCCTGAAAGCACACAAGCTAAAATACAACATAGATCTAAATCTGGACGATATCGCCCAGCCCTAAAAAGCAGTTAAAGCACTTAGGCATAACAAGCATAATATGACTTTCTGTATTATAAAAAGTAGTAGGTAAGTTAAAAATCGATCAATGCCATTTAAAATTCAACAAAAGGAGGAATATTAGTGCTATTTGGTAAAAAAAAAAAGAAAAAAAAGTGCACAAGTAATGTCAATGTTTAACCACCACTGTAACAGTCATAAGGATTTACAAACATATAGTAAGGTTTTTTTTTTATTAATTTTTTTATAAATAGAAATCTCAAGACATCAGTCACAGAGTCGTGTAGTTTTCATTAGTAGTAGGAAGAGTATTGTTTTAAGTTTTGATGCTTAACTTTCCAGATGGCAGTGGTGGCAGTGTCACAGATGGCAGTAGAAATGGCAAGCAACAGGATCAGTTACAATTGGATGCGGGTATGTGTGTGTGTGTGTGTGTGTGTGTGTGTGTGTGTGTGTGTGTGGTTCAGGTATATCCTATATGTTATGGGGACAAATCATGTTTTAAGCTTATTTTTCTTACTCCACTGACAGATAATTATACTTGTTTTTAAGCAAAATGCACTTATAATTTATATTTTTTTCCTCAGGAAAAGAGACAAGTAAATCAAGTAAATGCATCTTGATTTAAGAATATTTAGACATTTTGACTGGAAATAAGAAAAAAAAAAACTACTAAGTAAGACAAGCATTTTTTTGCAGTGTACGGGTGTAGAATATACAGTTTGTACAGTATTAAAATCTTTGTCTATGGAATATCCCCATAAAACATGAAACTCAACATTTGTGGTGTGTGAGTCTGTGTGTGTATGTAAATTAGCTCATAAAATTATAATAACAGCATTTTTTTGTAGTTGTTTTACATACAAATACATTATACTCTGTATTTTACTTTTGTATTGCAGATGAGTATGAGTTAGAGAGGCACAGAATCTAGCGAGAAACACGATGATTTAGGAACTTTGGAAATCAGGACAAAAACAAGTTCATCTCAAAGGAGATCCTTTCAGCAGAAATGCTTTGACAACAGAGATGCCACATCCTGCTATGCTTGCAGAAACTTTGGAAAGCATCCAGCACAAAATAATAAAGAGAGTCTGATAGTTTTCAAACTGGAAACGAGCTCTCGACAGTTTCAGAGAGCATGAAGCAAGTTCAGGACACAGGGCTTCAGTGCTTGCTTGGAAGAATTACAAAGCCAGTTTAACCGAAGGCAGTGCTTTAAGCTTTTTAGGGAAGCAAGGCATTTCTTTTCGAGGACA
Source organism: Rutilus rutilus (assembly GCF_951802725.1). NCBI lineage: Eukaryota > Metazoa > Chordata > Actinopteri > Cypriniformes > Leuciscidae > Rutilus > Rutilus rutilus. The sequence goes on from NC_140220.1 coordinate 37,219,810, forward strand.
TGAAGAAGCAGAGTCCAGTTGATGAAACTGTTAGGGGGTTTACAGTTAAAGACCCAAGGACCAGATATGATTAATTAAGACCAGGAGTTAGAAGTGCAGTCAATTGAAGACAAGAGACAGAATTATAATAAATGAAAGAAAAGTTTTAGTCTAAGCTACGTCATTACTTCAGGTTGAAAGATTATGATTGGCTAAGAAATAGATAAACATAGTAATTTTCCACACTTGCACTGATAGGCAGTAGCACATCTCCACAGTCTGTACGGCTGCCACCAGGACCCTGAGCCAGTGGTCCTCCGAGGTCACAAGACTGTGCGTCTAGACGTCAACATGTCGAACGCTAAACAGGAGAGTCTTCTCACAACATCAAGATAACATGTTCTTTCTCTCAGTGAGAGGACACTTTAATCTAACAGTAAAGACTTTAGATGGTCACTCAACTATAGGTTTCAGTGACCCCTGTGACCTATAGTTGTCATGGTGAGCTACAAGAACAGATATATATATATATATATATTAGTGCTGTCAGTTAAACGCGGTATTAACGGCGTTAACGCAAACCCATTTTAACGGCGTCAATTTTTTTATCGCGAGATTAACGTTCTTTTTGGCCTAGCAAACTTTGTGGTTTTTTTCACATGCTGTTGCAACAACTAGTAACGTTAGAAAAACTACAACAGCACACCGGATCCAGCTAGACCGGACACAAAACAACAGGCGTCGCACACACTTGTTTGGGCTCGCGAGCCGGTCGAAGAGTCGTAGGCTAACGTTACGTTTTGAGTGGATGGCGAGCGCGAGACGCCGAAATGGATGCCAATAAGATTCTGAATGGAAAGTTTACTTTTAAAAAGTTGTCAAATGGTTCCATTGACAAGACCAAAGTGATCTGTGTGTTTCGTCGTTGTGAACTGAGCGATCATCACAGCACGTCCAGTCTGAAACACCACTGGATGGCCAAACACACACACAGCTGATGCGATTCTCTGACGCGATTATTTGCTCCGAGTGAGATTGTTAGTGTGAAACTGAACACTGCAGTATATTCCAGTGTTGTTTTCAATAAAAAAAACATTTGCACAAAGCAAGCCGATCCACTTTTCCATGTTGATAAGAGCATTAAAATGAGAAAAAAATAATGGGACAAAAAGAAATCAAGGGACATTTAGAATAGATAAAAATGTGCGATTAATTGCGATTAACTGTGAGTTAACTATGACATTAATGCGATTAATCGCGATTAAATATTTTAATAGTTTAACAGCACTAATATGTATATATATATATTAACACGTGTTGAAGACCTTTCTCAAACAAAACGAGTCCGTATTTCATTTCTGGAAGCCGGGCTGAATGAGCAAGCACTGTTGCTGTATTCCTGGCATGGGCCAGACCCTCAGTCGCCTCTCAGATAGTTCATACAGACATTAAAGAATACATGAAAATAACATTTCAGTAATCACACTGCTAACTTCTATAAGTAAAATCTCATAAGCCTGGAGAAGTCATTCAACTCATGTGATATTTAGAAGGAAAAATATTGATTAATACCTTGATTATAATCACTCATTAGATATACATTGAAGCAGCAGTTTATTCCAGAATCCACCCATTCAAAACCCCTGGAGAACTTTGACCCCTTCCTTCAAAGCTACAAACCACCTCACATGCTACCTACCTCTGTCCTTCCTCACAAAATTGAAATGATTGAATCAATGTTGTGCATCAGAAATAACTGCTGTGGTAGATTTTTCCCTAAACCTAACTATCTGGGGCGTCACCAAATCGACACCCAATTGATCTTATTACCTGAGGCGTCTCCAAATCGACACCAATACCTTTATCTGGGGCGTCTACAAATCGACACCCAATTCTTTAAACTGGGGCGTCTACTAATCGACACCAATACTTTTATACTCTAGCTCTTGCGTCTTCAGTCAACAACTGGCCGAGTCTTACTCGAACTAACTTGCTTCCCTAAACTAGCCTACTTCCTAAACTAGCTTTCTTCCTAAACTAGCTTTCTTCCTAAACTAGCCTACTTCCTAAACTAGCCTACTTCCTAAACTAGCTTTCTTCCTAAACTAGCCTACTTCCTAAACTAGCCTACTTCCTAAACTAGCTTCCTGCGCAGGAATAATCGACAAACAGACTTCAGCAAATGTCCTTTAAATGCTTTAATCACGGCCAGGAGATCTTCCCGAGCAGTTCTCAGGGAATCTCTCCCAAGAAGAAGCAAGGCCGGATGATCTCAGACAAATTCCATTGAGAATCCCACCAGAAAACACGAATACAACAGTTTTTATAGAATCGAGAAAACAAATAAGACTAACATGTCACCTTCAATATGATTGGTTCAGTTGGTTCAAAAGCCCCAACCTTTTCCCTCTGTCACTGCCACAAGCTAACTACTTATCACAAGGTTTGAGAACTGTCATCAGTCTAGTTTCACTTCCCCTAATTTTTATTTGTACACATATACACACACACACACACACACACACACACACACACACACACACACACAGAAAAGTCACAAGTTTTCCCCAAAGAGTTTGGAAACATTTAAAAGCATATGAATGTTGTTCCTGCAAGAAAAACACATGTTAGTTGATTAATTAAACTTGATTCATTAAAAAATCCATCACACTGCTTGTATAGTTGAAGAGCTGAAAAAATTTAAAATGTTCGCAGTTATGGCTGATGAAGCAAGGGATGGTCATGTCGAGAAGCTTGCAATATATATGCGGATAATGGCACGGTAAAAGAGCCCTTAACTGAACCGTCCGACATCACCAGTTTCAATGCCGAGTCGATCACTGATGCAATCGAACATGTGCTTACATCAGAAGATTTGAATGATCTCCTCTGTGTGGCTCAAACCTCATATATGATGGGGCTTCAGTGATGAAAGGTGCAGTTAGAGGAGTTCAAGCAGCCCAAAGCACTTTATGGACATTGTGATGCCCCTGAACTGAATTTGGTACTTTGTCACACTTGTACGGCTGTGCCAGAGGCAGACGACTTTTTGGAAACATTGGGGAATGTATATTCTTCCTTTAGTGTTTCAGTAGTCAATCATCAAGGCACAGCTGGGTTTAGAGAACAGCGGGTTTGTCCAGCTCTGTAAAACTAGATGGGGATGCCAGCTCAACTCAGAAAATCTAACAGCTTTGTTAAGTTGCCTGGAAAAAGTTGCCACACCCATAGCAGTCGGGCTGTTGTCAAAACTGTCCAGGTTTTCAAGTGTTTACATGCTTGTGATGTGTCTGCTACAAAGGGGGTCCATAAATATCTCCAGAAAAGAATCTGTGGACTTTGTGTGCACAAGAAACACTCTTCAAAGATGCTGTGCTTGAAACACTGACATTAAAGCAACACTATGGAACTTTTCCTCTGCGGTCCCCCTACAGGTTGGAAGCTGAATTGTCCATTACCGCTGTCGTAAATCATTTAGCCTACCGTCGCACGCGCACTCGCTGTTTATCCAGCACCGGCTTTGGAATAAACGATGTCCACAGACAAGGTAGAGTATGATGCATGATTTTATGAAAGATGCGACATCAGAAACGACGAAAAACAAAATAAAGACTATTGTAACGCTTGCCGTAAAGCAAGTCAAATTTGTAGTTTTCTTATGTCTCATTAGAACTACAGAAACGCCACCCGATCTGGCAATCTTACATAGTGTGGTTATAGCAGATAAAGGACCGCAAAGTGCCGTTCACCCTGTTACGACTTGATGAACCACTGAAACCATTTTGGAAACATTATTTTAAGGTAAAAAATGTTACATAGTGTTGCTTTAATGTGGAGCAATGAAGAAACAGCAAGGAGACAAAGATCATTTGTGAGTCCAGTATATCTCAGAGACCCTGGCTGGTCCCCGGCGTAGAAACAAATCAGTACAGTGGTAAAGGGCGGTTTCTTTCATCTGAGATCGGTTGCAAAATTAAAACAAATAAGATGTGGAGACTGTAATCCACGCTCTCATGACGTCACGCCTGGACTGCTGTGGTTCCCTGTACTGTGGCCTCAAACTGTCGTCTCTCACCTGCAAATTGTCCAAAATGCTGCGGCGAGCTCTTATCTTGGAAAAAGGAGATTGCAAAAAGTATTTAATAAAACGGGGCAAATAATTGTTCCCAATGTGTTTTGGAGAAAAACATTTATTTCATAATGTAATTTTCCCCCCACTTTCAATTATTTTACTTCAATGTAAGGTTCAATTTTTGCATAAAAAAAATAAAATAATATATATATATATATCAAAAGGAAAAACAATGCAGATTTATTTTTTACAGCCATCTTTGATCATATTTACCAAGGGGGCAAATAATTCTGAGCAGCACAGTATGCGCTGTGTGTGATACAACATGTGTTGATTATGTTTTCCATTGGGCTTTAGGCAAGCCCATCTGTGCGGTTTGCTGATGCGGCCTGCCAGACGGATCCACCAATCACCCGTTCATGGATGAAGACTCGCACACCTCCCTTCAGAAGCACAGGTTTGATTTACTGTACATCTACATTTAATCATTTAGCAGACGCTTATCCAAAGAGACTTACAAATGAGGGGAGCAATAAAAGCAGTCAAATCAGCAATAGGGCAACAATATGCAAATGTCGTGACCAGAGTCAGACCAGCGCAGCACACGTATCAAGCATATACACACTACTAGTCAAAAGTTTTAGATCAGTAAGATTTTTTTATGTTTTTAAAAGAAGTCTCTTTTGCTCACCAAGGCTGCATTTATTTGATAAAAAAACAATAAAAAAACAGTAATATTGTGAAATGATGATGCTGAAAATTCAGCTTTGATCACAGGAATAAATTACACTTTACTGTATATTCACATAGAAAACAGCTGATTTAAATTGTAATAATATTTCACAATATTACTGCTTTTGTTTGTATTTTTAATCAAATAAATGCAGCCTTGGTGAGCAGAAGAGACTTCTCTTAAAAACATAAAAAATTTACCAATCTTAAACTTTTGACCAGTAGTGTATATATGTGTGTGTGTGTGTGTATATATATATATAGTATAGATATATAGAGAATAGTAAGTGTTAATATTGAGTCAAATGTTGGCAAAATAGATGTCTTTTTTATTGTATTATAAATTTAATGTATTATGTTTTCCTGCAGTTAGTTTATATGTATGCGATTACTGTTGTCATTCTTTATGGTTCAGCTGTAGTAAGTTGAAATGGCTTCTGAATGATCAAAGGTGGCAGTGTGTCCTGCACCGATGTTGGCATCGACTCCTCAGCGGTCAGAGCTTCAGGACCGTCACGCAAGAGACCCCGCTTGGACCTGGAAGAGGAAGAGGAGGAGGAGGAGGTGGAGCTTTATGAAGGTGGCTCATCTATGAGCACTGAAGATCCACATGATGTCACTCATGATCCTCTACACTCGCTCACCTCGACCCAATCCACAAATGTGACGTGAGTTACATGATATTTGTCATTATCATTTTACGATAAAAATCATACAAATCTTCTGTTTATTTCAGCTCGAAACAGAGTGTGAATTGATTATCTTCCTGTGAAATATTTTCTGCTCTGATAGAACGGAACCGTCCATTCCGATCCACAAGATGTCAAAGTACATAGTGTATGAGACCTGTCTACTGGAGCTGTTTGAGGCGTGCCCGAGGTGCCGACGAGCTTCACGCCCCAAGACCAGGACCGTGGGCACGTTCCTCCGAGTGGAGCAGAACTGCACACATTGTGATTTCACCAGGACGTGGAGCAGTCAGCCGATTATTGGGTCCGTTCCTGCCGGGAACCTTCAGCTCACTGCCGCAGTTTATACTTCAGGTGCCTCTTTCTTCACACTCGAGAAGGTAATGACAAACACTCAACTCTGCATCAAATATTTCAATATATATATTTTTTATTATTTCTTTTAATTATTATTATTTTTTATTATTATTTTTTTGGTTTATATGTGAGTAATGCTTCTCACATGTTGTTTGTTGTTAAGTTTATATCTGTTTTAATAGTATTGTCTGTATTGTCTATATTGTCTTTTTTCCTTGCCCAGGGACCACAGATGTAAATTAGCTGTATAGCTAATTCTGGTACAGGGCTTGAACTGTGCATGGTCCCTGTCAAATAAACTAATAAAATAAAAATAAATAAAAAATGTACCAAATAATGTTGCTATATAATGAATATATCTTATCTGACCTCAGATCTTCCAGGCAATGAATCTACCGCTGTACAAGTACGGCACCTTTCGAAGACTCGCGCGGAGATTCATCGAGCCTGCCATCGTGTACAGGTGGAGGACGATGCAGGACGCCGCGCTGGAGCAGCTTATTAGCCAACAGCAGAACGTCATGCTAGCTGGTGACATGAGGGCTGACTCGCCAGGTGTGTAGTTCTGAATGTATGTTTCATTGAAGAATAACGGGAAAGCAATTTTACACTTGTAAAAACTTTTTTTTTCAAAGGTCATTCTGCAAAATATGGCAGCTACACGATGATGGACCTGCGGAGCAAGAAGATTATTGATCTTCAGCTGGTTCAGGTGAGCGGGAGGGTCAGCTGGGGAGAAATAGCCGTGGGCAGTAACGGGGAACAGTTTGGGTGTGCATGGGAGCTGGTTCTATGAAAACTGAAGGGAAAACACAGATATGGGTAAAATTGTCATGAAATAAAATACTGGAATTAATGTAATTGAAGAGATGGCACTGAAAATCCTGACTGTGTTTTGCTAACATGGCGGACTACGCTTTTTTCCCTTTTATATCAGCGCAGTGAAGTCGCTGGGAGTCGCCATATGGAGATGGAGGGTCTGAAGAGAAGCCTTGCTCTTTTGGAGGAACGTGGTGTTTCTTTGAATTGTATCGTGACCGACCGTCGTCCGCAAATTCAGAGATTCCTGAAGGAGACCAGGATCAAGCACTACTACGATGTTTGGCGATTAGAAAAGAGTATGCTGTCCTCTTTTCTTTTCTTTTCTTTTATAAGGGGAACAACTCCAGTACAAGAGGGTCCCTGTTCACTTGAGAAAAGTTTGTTTGGTTGATGACATTGTATCGTAAATGATCACAGACGTGTGTGTTGTCCATTATTATCAAAACAGAAACATGTAATGAGTGGTAAAAATTTTTTTTTTTTTTTACAATATTAGAGAGACTTAGGTAAGTAGTCTTGTAGGGCTGGGTATTGACACAAATTTCACAATTCGATTCGATTTCGATTCACAAGCTTGCAATTCGATTCGATTCCGATTCGATTCAATATTGATTATTTTGGATATCAGGTGCAACACATGGCACATTTTCTCTAGGAAAACAAATCTCTTCACTAATGCTGTGAACTATGGGAGTCAGTGGTGGCCTATAGGCTTCATTAGCCTACTGTAATATTGAAGGTACAAATTAACTGATTTGTGTACAAACACTTAAATTACACTTTTATTTATTTTTATAATAATAAAGTTATATGAAATATAAACATTTAAATGGTGGCTGTCGCAAAAACCTGCCAGATTTATTCAAACATGCATTAAAAATCGAAGAACATTAAAAATGATAATGAATATGTGATATGGTGCATATATTTAGCAGAATGCTCCTCTGTAGAGTTAATTCTTCTCGCTGACTAACGAGTTTATGGCCACTGGATATGGTTTTTCTGAGGTAAATGTGACGTTACATGACATTGTTTACAAGCTGTTTTACTGACGTCTTTCCACAGTTGAAACACTGATTGAGCGACTCCATGTCACATGATTTCGATAAGTTGTAAAATGGACGTAATTTGAAATCTGAGACTTTGTTTCATATATGAAACAATGTGAAACAAATCATGATATGAAACAAAGTCTCAGATTTCAAATTACGTCCATTTTACAACTTATCGAAATCCGTATCATGTGACATGGAGTCGCTCAATCAGTGTTTCAACCGTGGAAAGACGTCAGTAAATCAGCTTGTAAACAATGTTATGTAACGTCACATTTACCTCAGAAAACCATATCCAGTGGCCATAAACTCGTCAGTCAGCGAGAAGAATTAACTCTACAAAGTAACAAAGCACAAAAGATTATTGCGATTTATTGGATGGGATGCGCTACAATGTTACATTCATTCATCAACTGAAAACAGGATGACTAATCGATTCTTGGGATTTAAGAATCAATATCGGTTCGTAAAAATGAGAATCGATTAAGATCGATTAGAATAAAAATGTACCCAGCCCTATAGTCTTGTATTTCATATACACTGTATATTTGCATAACTGATATACACTTTTTGTGTTGTTAGGACTGTCCAAAAAGTTGGTCCTGATTTCAAAGAACAAGGACTGTGACATACTGAAGAAGTGGATTCATAGTATAAAACACCACATGTACTGGACAGCAGCTTCATCAGCATCAGGGCCAGAGAGGGTGGCAAAGTGGACGTCTATCCTAAATCATATCCGAGATGTCCACGTCCACGAAGACCCTGCTTTCCCCCGGTGTCTGCATGCACCACGCACATCAAGGGACAAAAGCAAATGGTTGAAAGCAGGTGCGTTTGCCCAATTACTAGTTGAAATGTAAAGGTTGAGTGGACCCCTCATTCAGACTATATACACTATCACAATTTTCCAAACTTTGGTTGTGCATTTAGATTTTTAGATGATGGGAAAGTTTTTAACCATTACCACTTACTCATATGTACATTGATTCTGTGTTCAACACATCTAATATGTGGTATTACTCATGTTTTCATAGGAACAGAGGCCTTCATCAAAGTAGAGAAGGCCTTGACCAATAAGAGGATCTTAAAAGATGTGGAGAAGATGAGCGCGCACCACCAGACCTCGTCGCTCGAGGCTTTTCACAGCAGTATTTTACGCTTTGCGCCTAAGAACGCGGTATTTCCTTTTCTTGGAACGTTGTGCAGGTACGTACACCATCATTGTTGCCGTCCTGAAATGAATTCAATTCATGCATTGTGGTCAAGAGTTACACTTGTATTATTTGTCTTCCTAAGACTCTACCTGGCTGCCATGCACTTCAACGAAAATGCTGGGCGTCCACAAGCAACATCATCTACCGGTGAGCTGCTATACAGATTGAACTTACCCAAGTCCAAGAAGGGAGAATTTCCCATGAAGCCAGTGAAAGTAGATCCAACGTACGGTAAGTTTTACAAGCTTTTATTGTAAAAACCACACCAAGCCAAGAAAACTTGCAAAGAGACCACGTGAACAATATAATATAAAACGCACTGTATTTAAATGTGCAAAAGGCCTTCTAGGGCATTAACCAATTGCAAGAAGTATGTAGTCATGTTTTGTTTGTATTACAGATTATGTGGATGAACTGATGGACCTCATCTTTGAGAAGGTGTTTGAGGACCCTGGTCCATATGAGGCCGAGGTGCAGAAGATCCCCATCCCTGACGATCTCTCTGCCCAGTTTGAAAAGCCAGACAAGATGGAAGTGATAGCCTCATACGTGTCAAGGTTCAATCAAGGGCTGGTCTGAATCCTGAGCCGTATGCGTAGCATTACCCATGAGGCCCAGGAAGCCCCAAACCCAGCTTACAAAGCTTCCGTGGGCCAGATGTCTGTAACGGCTGAGAACAGTGGAGAGAGAATCAGGACTGCTGGTTTGTTCAATTCTAACGTTGTTTCAAAAACGTGCAATACTTGCTGTACAAGACTTTGTTTTTTTTAAAGATGGTTTTGTGTACTTTCAGTGTTTCATATTCATGTTAACATTCATAAAGCTGTTCCCGACTTGTTACACCTGTACAACGTAGCTAACATTGTTGGTAACCCAGGGTGCGAGTTGCCTTCAGAAACAAACCTTCTTATGTAAAACACACACATTGGTAGTGTGTGAGAAACACTCACTGGTTTAGTTGTGTGGGTGAAGTGAGCCTGTGGTGCTCTATGGGATCAGACTCTCTTTGGTCATTACAGTAGATGATGCAGAAGATGCACAGCATGGCATTTAAAGTGGCCTTCAGGAAAAACACAGGCTATGAGAAGAGGCTCAGGACACAAGTGACAGTGGTGTGAGAATAAACTTTACAAAATATACTGTCAAAGAGTCTCTCAGGACAAAAGCGTCTGCTAAATAATTGAGAGCAAATGTAAAAGTCATTCTAGCCTGCAAACATGTGCTGTCTTGTATGATTACTTGTGCTTTTAAGCACATAAGAGTTTCTTTTATTATTCATACCACAACACCAAATAAGAGTGTTTTACAGAAATTGTATACTATGTATAATCTTTAAAAGAGAGATCCTAAAATATTCAAAAAAGTGTCTCTTCATTTCATTCTAAATTGACAGAAATATATTTTTTAATGTCTGGAAACTTTAAAAAACAAAAATGGTGGAATTAAATGGACTGTGCTGACTACTGTCCCTCGGGTGAGAATCGAGGACGAACAAAGCGTACCAGTTTCTTTCAGTCAGTGTCACGAATGCGTCATAATAATGACATCCAGCTTCCTCAGTCGATGTGCTTCACCAGCAGTGATCGCCTTACATGTGCATAAAAACAAGCAAAAAGGTTGATGACGTGTACTCGATTTTCTGCCAATGATTTATTGGTGTGTGTTTACACGCGTGCTTCAGACACCGGTCGCGCTGGTGGCGTTCCCCATTTCCACTTTGGAAGAGAACTCCGTAACGACTGATCTTTCATTGTTTATAGCCAATTCTATTAAAATTATTTATTTATTAATTGCATTACTTAGTATCAACTGCACATATACAAATCTGTTGATACATTTATTTTAAAAAGTTTAATGAGCAAAAAGAGTTCATTGCGAGGACCACATTAGATTACAGTAATGACCTTGAGGCAATGAATTTACTCAAATTATTTTAGCATGTTAAACTTGTTGCAGTGCAGTCCTGAAAATCAGCATCTCCACCCAGATGCGTCTACAGCCTGAAACACACAAACACAAATAGAAAACTGACAAAAAAATGTTCGTCAAATCATAAAGCTGGACACACAAATGAGAATACACATAAGAATGCTCATTAAATCTCTTCCACTGACATTTATCCGGGGAAACTAATTATCTCCTGCCAGCTCTGCTCTCTATTCATCTGCGAGCAGTGGAGATGTGGGTCTGTGTGTTCCTCAGGCTACGGGACACTGAAGACGGCCATAGCTGATGTTCTGCTTTACAGACAGCTAACAGAGATCTGGAGGCTTAAATGTTGGCATAGAGGATCTCCAAACACCAAGAAAATCAGTATGAGAAAAGTTCTGATCACCTACATGCATGTCACACTCAAACTGTGAAGAGAAACTGCCATGAAGGATGTAAAATCATTTTCATCTCGAAAAATTCATGCAGATGAAATAATCTGACATCCCACAGATGAAGAAGGGAAATACAGTTGTCAGAAAAGCAATATGGGAGTGTAGAATCAACAAGAGAGGAGAAAACAAAAATCACATCTGTCCTCTTCCCAGTGATTACAACTACTGCATTTTTTGTGCATGATTTTACTTGGATGACGTATTTATGAAAGAGATGGTTTAGTTAGAACATTTATGTCCTGATATTTCAGATGGGCCTTGAGTTTGGCTCAAATGCTTTTCTGACCCACTGATAATTATAATAAAGAACTGAATGTGGAAAAATCGACGTCATTCAGTTCTTACTGCTGGAAATTGCATTAGCATGCATGCCTTTTTTTGGTTTGTTTTTGAAGGCTGGGGCATTTTTCCAAATAAGCCTTGATGAAATGTCCATTTATAGAGGGGCAGTGGCTGCTAATTCAAGTCAAATCTCTTTTTTTCTCTTGTTTGGAAGCTAAGCCAGTGCCTCCAGCTAAACAAACCCCCTAACCACCTCTAATAAATATTTATTCAGAGAAAGCTGTAATTATGCTTTTCAGAACGCTTTTATGAGGGGATTTTTGTACATAATTATCTCCACATCATTTTGTCTAAAATGGGATCATAATGGAATCAAAGTGTTAATGAAGATAATGTTATCCATTATGTTTGTCATGGAATTTTATGTATAAATAGTTTTAATTGGGAAAAGGACTGTGCTGAACACTTGAGATATATTCCACTGAGTGATTTCCACAATTATTAGTTGTACAACATTTTCTCCTTCCATGAAATAATAAACTGTGGTTAAATTGTGGATATTAAAATCCCAGCTGTTTCTCATCCTAATAATGCCCATGAACTTGTTAAAGTGGGCTTTCTGGTGAACTGTAACTGCTGTCACATCATAAAAGTAGCTCATTCTCTTCATCTTTATAAACTAATTTGAGTGGTGAAAAAAGCGCTGTATAAATGTCAAAGAGATGACTCACTGTATCACAAATGGCTTTTGTTCATCTGTGAGCTCCAGCACACAAACCAAAATGATGATGACACTAGACACCTCATAGTTACAAAAATACACTCTAAATTTACACTTGTCACATTTCCCGTCTTGTTTCTCCCTGTCATAGTTCCCTTGCTCATTGATCACCTTTTAGTTACTGATCACCTGCACCTGTCCTTCATTACCACACCAATATAAAGACGCTCTCAGTCATTGTCTGGTCTCCAATACGCAATCCAGACTCATCTTCGCTAAACCCTTTGGCATATCTACCTGTACTCCACTGTGCTACTTACCTGGTCTCCATCACAGTTATCCTGTTCACCAGGCTCATCTATATTCCCACCTAGTGTGTATGCATGTGTGTGCGTGCGCTCACTCCCCTAGAATCTTTATATTGCTACTCAACTGTTTGCTGTTCTTAACCGCATTCATCTCATCTGGGTTTCCATGACAGAGGACCAGACCAACCCAGCAGGCAAAGAGATGCCTCCATTTCACCCAGACGAACAGCTGCTCTTACTCTCCCAAGATGGCCGCCCTTTGGCAGAGTATTGAAATTCTGTGGACCATGAGCTATGGTGAATTTCAGTGAGGTTGCTTTAAAGGACTATTTTCAAGCAGGTTTGGATGAGCCAGTCCAGTGGTCCCAGGGCTCCTCAGTCCGGTGGTCCCTAGGTCCTGGTAGTCCCCAAGGCTGGTTGTCCTGGGTCCGGCGGTCCCCAAGGCTGGTTGTCCTGGGTCCGGCGGTCCCCAAGTCTGGTTGTCCTGGGTCCGGCGGTCCCCAAGTCTGGTTGTCCTGGGTCCGGCGGTCCCCAAGTCTGGTTGTCCTGGGTCCGGCGGTCCCCAAGGCTGATTGTCCTGGGTCCGGCGGCCCCCAAGTCTGGTTGTCCTGGGTCCGGCGGTCCCCAAGGCTGGTTGTCCGGCGGTCCCCAAGGCTGGTTGTCCTGGGTCCGGCGGTCCCCAAGGCTGATTGTCCTGGGTCCGGCGGCCCCCAAGTCTGGTTGTCCTGGGTCCGGCGTTCCCCAAGGCTGGTTGTCCTGGGTCCGGCGGTCCCCAAGGCTGGTTGTCCTGGGTCCGGCGGCCCCCAAGGCTGGTTGTCCTGGGTCCGGCGGCCCCCAAGGCTGGTTGTCCTGGGTCCGGCGGCCCCCAAGTCTGGTTGTCCTGGGCCCGGCGGTCCCCAAGGCTGGTTGTCCTGGGTCCGGCGGTCCCCAAGGCTGGTAGTCCTGGGTCCGGCGGTACCCAAGGCTGGTTGTCCTGGGTCCGGCGGTCCCCAAGGCTGGTTGTCCTGGGTCCGGCGGCCCCCAAGGCTGGTTGTCCTGGGTCCGGCGGTCCCTAAGGCTGGTTGTCCTGGGTCCGCTGGTCCCAAGTCTGGTTGTCCTGGGTCCGGCGGCCCCCAAGTCTGGTTGTCCGGCGGTCCCCAAGTCTGGTTGTCCTGGGTCCGGCGGTCCCCAAGTCTGGTTGTCCTGGGCCAGCTCCACCCTGGCTCCCAGCCCCACCGGCTACCCTCTGATATTGGGTCCCTATCAACGCATCACAGGCAACAAACACCCTTCGGGACTCAGTATGAGGGTGTTGCTTAAAGGTGTTGCTTATAAGTGTTGGCAGCTGCCTCTGGAGGGGGTAATGTCCCATTTCCCCTGTCTTGTTTCTCCCTGTCAAAGTTCCCTTACTCACCGCACCTGTCCCTCATTACCACACTAATCAATGCCACTATTAAGACACTCTCACCTCACACAATCATTGTCTGGTCTCCAATATGGAATATAAACTCATCTTCGTTGAATGCTACCCTTTTATCAAGTAAAATTAAAAAATGTGTTGCCAGGGGAGTGTGTTTGCTTTTTGTTCCTGGGGGAGAGAGCTCTGAAATTCTGAATTTTCCCGCCAGGTGTGAGTGCATAAAACCTGGAGTGTGATTTGAGGTCATTGATGATGTGAAACATTTGTACCTCAGACACAAAGAACCTTGCTTGACCAGCCTCATTAAAATCATTACTATTGTTATTAATAATGAGGCGTTAGCATGAATGCACAATCATACTTTATGCAAATAAATGGTAATGAGAGAAACGCATAAGCTAACACCTCACAGATCATTGGTGGACAAATGCATTTTGCAGAAGGAAACGCATATAATTGACTAGTCATTGCAGAAGACTTCAAACAGTGACTTTAGAAGCAGATAAATGTATAAAGACAGTGTGTATTTCCTCCAAGTCACCAATGAAAACTAGCAACACCCTGCTAGTTTCTGGGTGTGACTATATAAAATAAATGAGCTCATTGGTGAAACTGTTCTGTTCAGATCAGTAATGAAAAGACACAGGATGTTAATTTCAACCCGTCAACCAATTAAATCAGTGAAAGCATAAGAGAGCAGCAGTTAAAACACTAAACCTGTCATCTGAGCACTTTAGAAATGCGTGCTCATTTTCTAGCATTAGAGTTTGTTAGGGTGAATGAACAGTGAGGCAAATTTCCCCGTTCCCCAATTTCTTTGCCAGTTATTAAACTTGTGTTTGGCAATCAAAAGTTTTGTCCTTCAGTTCATTTAGCTCAGTTATATGTCATTCTGCCTCGACTGATGAAACACTGGCGTCAGACGCTTGGAAGCAGGTCTCCGTATATTTCAGTCCACAGCACAAATCCTCTTCCAGTCTGGAGGAAAGACACCAAACACACTCCATGATGAAGAGCTGTATCCACCAACTGCACAGCTGAGCGAAGGGAACATACAGAGACACAAAAGCCATTTCATCTTGTTCTTGCACTGCACATTCATTGCCATCTTTCCTTCATTTTTCCCTCAAATAATTTCCTTCAATAATTCAAATAATTGCATGAACAGAAATATGGTAATTGTCCAAATCCAATTCAGGGACTGTCTGAATTATTTTTAATGAAATTTTAATTTTAATGATATTTTTAATGAAACCTGCACTTCACAGCAGAGACACGTGAAGCTCGAGGACGCTTGTACTGAAAGACTTTTATTTGATAAAAGAGTCTGAACTATCAATCAGAGACAGAAGGACTGAGGTCTTGACCATGTTCATGAAAAAATGTGCATCAAATATAATACAGTAGACTAATGTTAACACAAGGTCAAGGAAAATGAGATTTTTCATTCTATGAAAGAGTTTTGAGTTTTTACCTAGACCTCAAATTATAGTAAGTGCATGAGAAAGCAAAGCAAACCCAATTTAGCAAGAATCATGAGGCAAACAGAGAGAACAGAGTGTTATAGTCTATACATGAAAAACTATTATTTTAATCGGAGCGGCTGGACTGATGTGTAATCAGCGGAGGAGCTCTGATCTCTGTGGAGAGTCAAGAAAAAACATTGATCTCTGTGGAGGAAAAGACACCAGAAGAAATGAAAGAAGCGGAAGAGAGAGAGAGAGATAGAGAGAGAGAGAGAGAGATAGACAGAGAGAGAGAGAGAGAGAGAGAGAGAGAGAGAGAGAGATAGACAGAGAGAGAGAGAGAGAGAGAGAGAGAGAGAGAGAGAGATCAAAGCTACACTGGGCCGGTTTATCAAATGCCACCGTATGTAAATGAAGCTGTCAAGAGCACAGAACACACAGACATGATCAAGGCTTTTTAATCTTCATGAAAATGAAGGTGCTCATCTGAATAACTGAAGACACACAGTCTTTAGAGAAAAACAACAGTGTGTTGTGACGAACAGAAACATGTCAGACGCTGAGAAACACCAGACCGTCAGACACACACACACACACACACACACACACCACAGCTTGACACTGAGTGAGAAATCATTTCAGAATCTCATTTGTGTGTCATCTCTTCAGCTCTGTCAGGATGACCTGAGCGCT